>NC_067472.1:140585528-140780528 GCF_947179515.1 Apodemus sylvaticus
GCCTTATTGATACTGCTAATTTCTGGTTATAATTAAATTTCATTATAGATATGTATGTATAGGAATGAACAGTCTATGTTAGGCTTGGTGATATTTCTGGTTTTGGGAATCTACTGCAGACTTGTGAATATACCTCCCTCACAGGGAGGAAGACTACTACACCACTGCTCTTCAATGGTGACCCCTAACACTGGCACAGACACATCTCTGCCAACCTTTTAGAAGAGCCACAGAATGGACACTCTGGACACAGCGCTGCTCTTGGCTTTTGACGGATCTGCAAGAAGGAAGGGAGGGAAGAATACGTTCCTGAGGATCAGCTGCTTCTCCTTTAAAAAGGCAGAAAACTAGTGGGACTCTTTCTAGAGGAGCCCTCGTCAGTGACACCTATTGAAGGTGTTTAGTTCATGTTCGTCCCCATAAGCTCCCATTACGGTGACAGGTTCTCACTATTCAGCCAGAACTTTCGAGTTCTTGAAGCTCCCAGGAAGAAATGGCTGAAAAGGAAGGGAGATATTCTAAACCAAAACACAGTAGCAGCGCTGGCAGGAGTAGAGCCAGGGTGGGGAGCTGTTCGTAAACCAGCGTCCCTGCCCCAAAGATTGGATAGTACAGAGAATTCCATGCACCCAGAGTAGTCTTAAGAATGAACATGCTTTCAGAGCTGAATTCCTAAGAAACTCACACAAACCCGCTCCAAACCATGACCCTGTAGACTTTGTTTCACCCTGTCCTGCTATTCAGCTGTTCCTGAGTTATTTTGCTAAAATAGCAACATTAAGTTTTCTGCCATTTGGGGGCCACTGTGGCAAATGCTCAACGCTGAAGGGGGAAACTGGCTATAAACTCAATCCTCTACGTTCCTCAGTGAGAGGACAACCTCGGAGGATTCCATCAGGACGTGCTGACTCTGCATGGCTGGTGTCAGAACCGCATTCGATTTGCAGGTACCATATGGTGTTTGTGGGGCTGGAGCACTGCTTGTTGGTATTGAAAAGCACACACTGGGTGTCAGAAGCGTTGTGAGTAAAAATATTTCAGAGTGTTGAGAATGCTTTATGGGAGTTTAGAAGCAAGTGAGGGTCTGGCTTACCAGAACTACTGCAGCTTTTATTCTATAGTTTCTTTTAAGAACCAAGATTAGACATTTGATTAGTTAAACAACAAAAGATCAAATACTTCCACTGGGCTTCTCAAGAACCATGACAGGCTGCAGCTCAAAGGGCAACCATAGCAGGCATGGGGTGTGCAGATAAAAAGGCTCTAGGGTACCTGGGATCTCTCTTACAAAGATGGAGATGTGCTGGCACCCACAGAAAGGGGTAATAAAACACATGAGCCCACCAGTCTGAACTGTGGCCCTGCCCAGACACAAAGTCACATGCCCTGCCTGAAGCAAATAGCCCTAGAACAACACTTGCAAATGTGAAGAGGTGTGTGTGTGTGTGTGTGTGTGTGTGTGTGTGTGCCTGTGATAGAGGTCAGAGGTCAACTCAGGGGTCCAATCCAGACTCTCTTTGAAATTTTTGCTTAGTTTGTCAATTCTGGCAGCTGAGTTGGGTTTTTGTTTGTTTGTTATTTTTGAGATGAGATCTCCATCTGTAGCCCAGGCTGGACTTGAATTCATTCATGCAGGCCAGGTTGGCTCATAGCAATCTCCCTGCCCCAGTTACATCGGGACAAGGATTACTGCCAAGAACCACCACATTGTGGCTGCATATAAATTTTAAACGTTGACAAAGCATTATCCTGTATTTATCTGAGAATGCCATTTGTTTTAAAAGTTCTCTGCAGCTCACCAATTCTTCTAACAGATGGATTAGGAGCTACACTCTAAATGTCTACAAATCACATATCACAGTCAAATTCTGTAGCTGTATGTGTACCCCGAACCTCCCTCCCCAATCCCCCAGGTTTAACCTGGAGTGCATTCGCCCCTTGTATCAGTCTTGAAGCTGATTCAGTAAGCAAATCACAGTCCTTCCTGTAAGAATCATGTGTTTCTCCTTCGACTCTGTCTGGGCCTTCTGTTTCTTTCTGTAGTCCTCACATAGCCTCAGAGAGCTGGCGCATGGAACAGCATTCAGAAATAGAAGACTCCCTTGCAAAATCAAACAGCATTGGCCCAGCTGCCCATGTATATATGACATTCTAGAGCTCCAGTGAGGCAGGATTTGTAAGATTCCTGCGCATAAGCAGAAATGTAATAGATGTGTGCACCAGGCTGTTTGTTTCCTTACTGTACTTACATCCCCGCCAATGATTAAATACAAGCATTGCCTGGTTCATCCGTGGCTGTAGAATATAAATATGTTTCTGGGGCTTGAACATTTCAAATTACCTTCAAGTTACTGAATCTGGCTTTTAAAAAACTCAAAAAACCCCAAAACAGCAGGAAGCCACTTTTTCATTGTGTTTCAAGTCAGCTACAATTAAAATATCATTAGCTCCGTGACAAGCTAAAATGCAAACAAACAATTACCGACAGAACATTACATATTACATTTACTTCTCGTTTTCATTAGTACAATTCCTATCTCGGAAAACATAAGGAGTCATGGGGAGGCAAAGTAAGATGGAGGAGCCAGGATTCTAAGGGGGTTGAACAACTTACGAAGGAGCACTAACACACAGGAAGAGGAGAAGATGGGGTCACCAGGAAGGGCTTAACCATTAACAGCACCTCCCATTTGTAGTCCATACCCAAGTGATGGACAGTGTTCTAGTGTCTCCACCATCTTGGCACCTGATGCCCACTTAAAAGCAACAATGAAAAGCTTCTACCCTTGGTGGGTGAAAATGTTACAAGCAGCTTACTGAGAGACAGTCTAGGAACAGGACTCACGGTCCCAGGATGCCGCAGGAACAGACACAATGCATTACATGCAAGCACACACAGATGTCCAAAGCTCTTTAACAAAACCAATTTTCATATGCCAAAAGGTTCTGAGGTTTCAGACTTCGCAAGTGTCCCATATTACCAAGAAAATGGTGCATTATTAATTAGTGAGGATCTGCCCATAACGATTGAGAAGAAAGGCTTAAATTTATTAAGCAGAGAAGCAAGCCCCAATTATTTGGAAAAATCAACTTGAGGGGTGGGGGGAAGAAACCAAAAGCCTGTTTCAATGATGTTAAATACATACAATACACACGCACATGCCTGCACACACTGACGTCCACTGGATGCTCACTGGCACGTGCACTCAATGACTTCCATGGAGTTGGGTCTAAAGTGTGTAAACTGCTTGTTCCACATCCACCAAGCAGCTCTTGGTCACAGTGTCTCTGAAACACTCCCAGTTCTCCACAGTTCCGGCTCTCTTGACCAAACCACTCAGTCCCCACTCACTGCCCCTCTGCTACCCTACAGTGCGCTGACCTCTGCTGAGACCCCAACCACTGGACAATGTGGCGGCACAGGGCCTTCTCCTTGAGCCCAGCTTCCACTCTGCATGTTTCATTTCCTCTCCTTGTATGACAGCACTCTGCTGCAGGACCTCTACTAGCCAACAGAATCCCGGGCAAAAAGGACAAAGCTAAAAGCACTTGGATGCCAGCTTCAAAGGACACTGCAAAGGTGGAGCCAGGAGGTATGAGACTCAAAAACAACAGCAAAAATGTCCCAAAAGAAAACTTTACAAGTGCATGTTTGTTATGACGCTACGGTTACCTAAAGAGTATGGTACTGTCAGAAAAATAGACACCTAGATTGGGAACAGAATAATAATAAGAGAAAAAGAAAACAAAATATGCATTTTCAGTCAACCAGTATTTGATAAAAGCCCTGAAAATATGAAAGAATATATATACATACATATATGAAAATATGAATGAATATATATACATTTCATATATACAATGAAAAATGGTACCTGGAAAAGATATCCATGTGCAAAAGAATGACATTAGAGCTCTTGTCCTACACACACATACACACAAACACACACACAGGCACATACATACACACATATACACATTCGCGAACACACACACACACACACACACACACACACACAAACCACACACTTTTAAAAGGTATTCAAAGGCAAAACACTTATGACCAGAAACTATAAGAAAGCATAGGAGAAGTATTCATGACCTTGCTCTGTTAGCTGTGAGACTAGGGTTAGAACCTTGTGTTAGAATCACCAGCCACATCCTGCTGTCAACTCACTCCAGCTAGTTCTAGTCCAGATGTTCGCTCTAGGTTTTAAGAGGCACGGGAGCTGAGAGATGGCTCTTCCAGAGGTCTTGAGTTCAATTCCCAGCAGCCACACGGTGGCTCCCAACTACCTGTAATGGGATCCAATGCCCTCTTCTGGTGTGTGTGAAGACAGTGTACTCATATACATAAAATAAGTTAACTCTTAAGAAAACAGCAGCAGCAGCAGTCCTCCTGAGTTCCACTCACCACAGCATGCTAGCATTCGTACACACTGTATGCCTGCAGTTCACCCTGCCAGGACACTGGCAAGGGCAGTGGGCAAACACACTCACATTATCCAGAAAGTTCAACTGGCCAGGAAGACCCAAGATGATCAAGTCGACATCATTCCCTCCCAGACAGCCTGCACCTGTAGTGAGATTTCTCACGATCACCCAATCACACACCCTGCCTTTCCCTGCAAGAAAAACTAAGATCAACTCAGATGTGGCATTCAGGGTTTGAAAAGGTCCTCACTGTGATGATGGGACCCCACACATGAGTAAAACCGTGGTTACTAGGACAGGTGACTACTCTGAGTATCTATACCCTGCATGATGCTTCAAGTCATCACCAAGTGTGTTAATGCAGCATCAGAGCATGGGCAGAAAAAGCGTTGTGTGTAGTCCATCAACACCTGCATGTTCTCTGTCTATGACAACCAGCTTATAGATGCCCTAAAACACGTCCCCCACCCTTTTTTTGGCTAGCAATGGAGCTCAGAGAGAGATTCATGGTACCTAAAAGATGGAGAATACCCAGGGTTACTTCTTCTTCCACCATTATTTGGTATCTGCCTTGCAGAATGGAGTCTTTAACTTCTGTGACTGAACAACTGTAAGTCAGTCTCTCTCTCTCTCTCTCTCTCTCTCTCTCTCTCTCTCTCTCTCTCTCTCACACACACACACACACACACACACACACACAGAGAGAGAGAGAGAGAGACAGACAGACAGACAGACAGACAGACAGACATTGGTGATAATAATACCTCACAGAGAATGCCCTTTCCCAAACTCGTGGTCATGAACACAAACCAAACAGCAGATCTGTGCTGTGAATAGGAGTAGTCTGTCCCCACACCCGGGATGGTCACCAAGGAATGGTCCTCACAGCGCTCCTGTGAGGCAATGCGGCCCAGTGTTGGGCTCACTCAGGCAGCTGTAAGCAGCTGCCCTGTTCTGTGGGTGTTTGTTGACAGAGGTTCACTAATGCTCAGGACAATGGCTGGTCTCTTTGTTCATCCTCGAGCAGGAAGTGGTGGTGGGGAGAGGACCAGCCCTTGTCACACACTTTCCAATTCAGATGTTAGTGGCCACAAAGATGGGATCTTAAATGCCACAGATAGAGAAACGCCAGTGCGGGAGAGGGAAGCAAGCCAGGGCACAGGATAAGAAGAAGGCACATTTAGATTTGGGCAGGCCTCAGCGAGGTATCAGCTTGCCAAAGCACTCTGCTCTTGTGGCTCCAAGGCTCGGTAAAGGGACAGACTGCATGGCTTCTCCTCTTAGACAGCAGAGGGACAGAGGAGCTACCAAGATCTCCGAGGGGAGAGGTGACAAGGCCTCTCCCCTCCTTAATCAACCTCTCCTACTATTTCACCCAATTAAATTGAGCAAATGCTCAAAACACAAGCTTTAGCCTTGGAAGCCGACTTAGCATTTGAACTCGCAGAAGTCCAGGAAAGGGGGGTTGGGGGAGGGGGCGGGAGGCTAATCTGAATTGTCAAATAAACAAGTCATTTCCTTTAAAATAAAAGCCTGGCCTGGATGGCTGCGAGTGAATGAATTGTGTTACCCAACGGCTGCAGTAACGCAAGCCCTCTCCTCCCCCTCCTGGGCCCCATTCATGAAAAGCCTGAGCAGCTGCCGGGACTGGGACTGGGTTTGTGTCCGTATTTTCCAAGACGTCGAAAACAACCGAAACAAAGAGAAGTGCTCAGACACTAGCTCCGGCCTCTGTGTCCTCTGGGAAGCTTGTGGGGCCTCTGGGGCAGCTGGTCTCACTCAAGCCAAGCAGCCTACCCGAGGCAATTCTCAGAGCTGCTTGCCTGCCTGGGCGGCTCAGCCTAACACCAACACCTACTGTGTTATTAAAGGAACTCCTATCTGCTCATACACATTCCATTTTTTTCCTTTCCTGCCATTTTATTAAAAAAAAAACTTAGTAAAACAGGGGCTGCCAGCTTATTACAGGTTGCCAAACTGCATTGAAGGAGGCAATATATTTCCCAAAAGATGCATTTTTAAAAATATTGGCTGTTTTTATATTGATATCACTAGATCTAAGCCTTCTACAGGCTCTTAAAAATCTGAGAAGCTAAGGAGTAATCTCAAGTCTCAATTTTTTTTTTCCTCTAATGGCAATCAACATGTTCCCTCTGAACTACAGATCCACTCCCAAAGCCCGTGCTTATTTACAAGGCTACCCTCACGGCCTGGCTTTTGCCTCCTCCACAACCCAAGGAGGCTGCTGCTGCTGTTGTTTGTTTGTTTTTTATTTATGTATTTATTTATGGACTGGAAGTACCAAGTCCTAAGGACAGTCAGGAATCCCCCATGGTTAGTCAGTCTGTCAATTAATTAAACCCAGTATCCGGTCCTACCTTGAAACAGGCCAGAATATAAATACCCCCCATTTCCTGGATTAGTGTTAATGGAAGGAGACAATAGAATGGGGGGTGGGGTGGGGGAAGGTTGTGTGCTGTAATCATAAGAAGAGAAATGGGTAAAAGATGTTTTATGGATGTGTAGTCAGGTATGGGGGAGGGGGTCTCTCTGCGGGCCCATGCCAAGACATCCCTTCCCCCTGAGGGACACACACAACAGTATAGCATAGACTAGAGTTTATTCAGGGCATGGGGACAGGAGGTAAGAGGGTAGTAGAGGCAGAGAAAGGCAGAGAGGAGGGGAGAGAAGAGAAGTAGAGGCTGGCCATGACCTAGTGGAGAGAAGAGGGAAGGAAGAGGAGTCCCAGGGGGCAAGAGGGAGAGCAGAGACAAGAGGAGGGGGCAAGAAGTCCCTTTTAGAGTGGGCCAGGCCTACCTGGCTCTTGCCAGGTAACTGTGGGGAGTGGAGTCCAAACAGAGTACCAATAGTATGTATAAAAGAGGGAGGGAGGGAGGATGAATGAGGGTAAGAAAGCATGCTACATTTCCAGAACAGTCCACACCACTCACCCACCCTGTCCCACAGTGCTGGGACCAAGCACACATGTTTCCCAGAGCATGGAGATGAACTTCCTAGCCCCATGTTTCTATCCTGACTGCAGGCCAACAAGGAAGTAACCAGGCGGTATCAAATAGATCTTGCAGAATACATGTCTGTGATTAAATTGCAATAATTCTATAACTTCTTCAAAGGCAAAAATATCAAGATAACGAGCTGAGGGAAAAAAAAATAAACAAGCCTTACAGGAATTATGCCAACTTAATAAGGAACTAGACCAGAGCCTGAAGCAGTTTGGAGTTTTGTTTTGAAACTTGTCTCTGACCTGAGAGTGCTCGTGGAGACCTGTTGACTCTGTGGCCATGAACATACTTTCTAGGTAAAGGAAACAGGTACCTATGATGTTGTCTACCAATTAATCTTTGGATTCAGGTTCTGTGGATTTTAAAGCTCAAATAACCTGACCCCCTGGCTAAACATCCTGTGTTCACCATCAACACATTCCTTAGACAGTGGAATGTGGCCACAGTTACCTGAAGATGTAAAAACCTCCCACAGGAACAAAAAGTAACACCGAGACTGGATCATACAAAATCTACACTCCCCTGGGCTAGTAAGGGTCAACTCCACGTGAGTACGGTCTGCACTGGCTCTGATCCCTTCTCCTGACTCTTGGAACTACTGCCCTGGTAGTAAGACATCTGTCTGCCTTACAGGTGGGCCGCAGCCTCCTCCCAGAAGCCTCCTCCTAAGAACAACAGTTTTCTTGTCCAGTAAACACACAGCATAGCTCAGAACCTACTATCTCCTCTTCAGCTGCCCGGGGGCAAGACCACTGTACCAGGGCTCCCGACAAGTGGCCTAGCTCCCTCGGTGGCTCTCAGGACACAGGCTGTGATAGTTTGTATATGACTGGCCCAGGCAGTGATCCTATTAGGAGGTATGGCCTTGTTGGAGTAGGTGTGTCACTGTGGGTGTGGGCTTAAGACCCTCACCCTAGTTGCCTGGAAGTTAGTCTTCTACTATCAGCCTTCAGATGAAGATGTAGAACTCTCAGCTACATCTGCACCATGCCTGCCTGGATGCTGCTATGTTTCTGCATTAATGACAATGGACTAAACCTCTGAGCCTGTAAGCCAGCCCCAATTAAATGCTGTCTTTTATAAAACTTGCATTGGTCATGGTGTCTGTTCACATCAGTAATACCCTAAGACACAGGTCTTTTAACATCTCCCTTCCCTATGCCTCTTCTAAAGGTCCTTTGCCCCTCTCTGAAATCTCTGCCTAAACAGATACTAGACACTCTCTAAACATCACGCATACACGAGCAGCTCGCCTCCTGCCACGTACCCCACTGTGTCACTGGCACTAGGAACAGTGCTTGGCACACACAGGTGCTCAATCAATATTTGTGGAGTGAGTGGGCAAGCCCAGCAGATCTCCTCACCTCAAGGCTCTTCCCCACATCTGGAGGCCAAGGACTAGGAGAACAACCACTGCTGAGCCTGCCAGGTTCCAATGGGTAGGTCCAAACCCACTCACACAGGAGATTCCTGGTTAAATTAAGTGGGAAAAGATAGAGAGAGGGGGGAAGGGAGGGAAGGGGGACCTGCGGGGACAGGAGGGGAGTTGAGGGGAGGGAGATGAATGAGAGAGAGGAGGAAGGGCTGACAAGGATGGGAAGCCCAGAGATGGGGAGAGTAGTTAGCATGCATTGCTTACTTGTGCAACATTGTCAAGGATTAAAGTTAACGACAGCTACATTTCGAAAGGCCCGGAAGAACCCAGCCAGAAGTCCCCACCCCTAGAAGCTGCTTCCATTGACTTCAGTTCCTAGCACTCCTCTGTTTATTCATTTGCTTTGGCGACTATTTTTCATGGATCTGGCTTTGTTCATCTCCGACTGCCCAGTGGCTGGGTTAGTACAAGACACCACTCAGTCAAATATATTATTTGTCAAGAGTATTGTTGTATGTATAGATACTCTTCCAGCTATTATGACTGAGACATGGGAGAGGGGCCTAGAGGGGCTCTGCTGTTACCCAGCAGGCTTCCTGTCCTACTCCAGGGCCTACCACATGCTAGGGAAATGCTCCAACACTCAACTACAGCCCCATCCTGGGCTCCCAAGAATACCACACATGTTGGCCGGTAGAAGGGTTCAGAAGGAAAATTATTAAATATGCTACTAAGTAACAGCTTAACAACCATCACCACAGATGACCATTTTTACAAAGGGCCAGCAGTCTCCGCTGTACACAATGCCAAAACACTGAGGTGGAGGGATCTGCTTCCTCTTGAGTGGGCTTTGGAACAGTCACCGCAGCTGCCTGAAGGACACAGCTATAAAATAGGACTCCATTTGCAGCCTGAGGACTAGCGGGCTTTGGATGCCTACCCCACGTAGTAGGAACATCAGGTCACTTCATTTAAAAGCAAATAACGGGCTTGAGGAGGTCGCACAGGCCTTTACTCCCACCACTTGCAGAGGCAGAGGCAGTTAGATCTCCCTGAGTTTGAGGCCAGTCTGGTCTACAGAGTAAGTACCAGGGCTACACAGAGAAACCCTGTCATGAAACCAACTCTCACCCACCAAAAAAAAAAAAAAAAAAGAGCAATGCTTATGTGGTACAGCTGTCTATTGACCTCAAAGGAGACCAACCATACACATATAGAGTTCTGGTACCTACACAGGAAGAGGGGAACATTAAAAATATGACTCATTCCAACACCAACCAGCCCCCCAGATACAAGAAGAAAACCAGTGTATCCTCAAAGATACATCAGAAGTGTGGTTTTAGGACTCCGACAGACAAGACTCTTAAGTGAGGGTGAACAAATGAATCCAGGAGGAATAAGCACCTGACTGCACCCGTCATGAGATTCCCCAGCTAAGTCATGCATGTGATGTGCACACACCAGAATGATCAACCAGTGTGATCGACAAGTGTCTCCACGAGACAGAAAACGGCCGGACTCTCACGTCAAACCTGGCAGAGGCTTGGTTGGCAAGCTGAGGTTGAAACAAGGAAGGGCTTGCTCACTAAGTTCTCATTTCAACATGGCAGCATTTCAGTGCGCTTCTACAACAAACAGTAAGACCCCAACGTGTCTCCCCCCCCCATAATGCACTGCTGCGGGTCGTGGGGCAAACACAGACTGGAGAGCCACCGACTTCAGCACTGTCTATTTCAGATTCTCCTGGGGTATTATTACCAACCTTAGTAGGGCTTTGAAAGAGGCTCACCAGATGCCATCTTTAGGTATTACAAATTATCAGAAAGAAAACATGGACCACATAAAGGGGTCATCTACAAATATCTGGACTGTTCATGTAGAAGTGAAGGCTCACAGAACACAGCTTTCCCTTTAGATTAGCCAGGCATGATGAAATGTGCCCACAGTCCCAGGAACTCCAAAAGTTGATATAAGAGGGCAGCCTGATTCCCATATTAAAATAACAACAACAAGCCGGGCAGTGGTGGCACACGCCTGTAATCCTAGCACTCTGGGAGGCAGAGGCAGGCGGATTTCTGAGTTCGAGGCCAGCCTGGACTACAGAGTGAGTTCCAGGACAGCCAGGGCTACACAGAGAAACCCTGTCTCGAAAAAACCAAATCCAAAAAAAAAAAAAAAAAAAAAAAAAAAAAAAAAAAATTAAAAAAAAAAAAAAACCAACAACAACAAAAAAACTTTTTTCAAAGAAACACATACCAATATGTAACACAATACATAAGGATTTACATATTGTTATTAATCTATTGGTACACGTGAATGACTTTTAAGACAAAAAAAAAATCAATTGTTTACTTCAAGTCTAGAACAAAGTTAAAACAATACAAGATGCTGCTTTCTGTATGTTTTTCTTGTCCTGACTTCTTTAAAGATATTTGAATTTTATCGTTTCCAAACAATCTATTACCGCTGTACTACCAATCTTTCAAATATCCCAGTTTCCCCACTTGCTTTGCCTACGGATTTGGAGATTAACTATTATGAAATTTCCTCCATGGTTTAGTAGTTAAGGCATCAGCAGATTCAGATTATTCCTTGAGCAAGTACACAGTGAGGTTAAGGTCAAGGAAACACACATGGTTTCTGCCAAACTACAAATGATGTTAGGGCAGGTGACCCCCAGCTGGGGGCCGGAGGCGGGGGAACTGTAGGGGGGGGTGTGTGATGGGGGTGGTGGGGGAAATGCAAGGGGTGGGAACACACTGATGACACAGCAGGAAAGCTGGTATCTACAGTACCAGCGAGGGTTAAGAGGTGAGGGCTCTTGATTCAAGGACAGACACACTGGGCGCATTTTCCAGTTGGAGAATTACAGTGAGTTAAGGTCACTTGGCAATTCAAGTGTTTCCCAAACTGCTGTTAAAGAAGGAGTCTGAAATGACTCCATTCTGAAAACTGTCACTGATCTCGCAACTACCGAACTGCAGCAAACGTTTGCTCAAGGGTTTCTAGTGGCCGTAGGTAAACACACCTCGGATCACCTTACTGTGGAAACAGAACTGTACAGACAGGTCACTGCGCTGCTGCCTGACAGAGGCGGTCTGTATACCAGTTCATTTTCAAGTCCGTTTTGTATATAAAAATAGTAATTGGGCTCACTGCGGAGAATCATTAAGCCATTAACCGAGCTTCGTGGAAGGCACAGTTCTTTCTCACACATGACCAATCCAAGGACCACCACGGACAACTTCTGCTCATAGCACAGCATTTTCCATTATGCTTATAAATTTTTAGGTGGGATCACCTCACATAGCTGGCATGAAATCTACATCTGCCTGAGAAATGCCCCGGAGCTCTATACACTACAATCCTAAACTCTGGCCATGAATTAGAGCCTGCAACAGCTCCAGACTGCTCCTTCTGAATGACCCAGAGCAAAGTATCTGCCACACAGTACCTTATAAAGCACAGCTCCTGGGCACCGCTGTCCAGTCACAGAGCTGAACTCAGAGCACACTGCAACTTCTGAGTGCCATCTCCTCTCTTGACAGGAATGCAGATGAGAACTGTCAGGAGCCTTACGTGCACGCAGGTCACATTCCTCACTCCTGAGCATGATGTCTTCTCTCAAAAACTAAAAATTTGCTTCTACTCCCACCCTCTCTTTGTGCCTTAAAAAAAAAACAAGAAGCAGCAGCAGCATTGATGTTTGAATCCAGCAAAGAATAAATGTGTATATTTTGAGAAGAACCAAAGATTCAAAGGTGCTTTCTTGGAATGGAATTTATGTCTGCTGAAATAAGAGGGTATTAATAACATGTCCTTCCTTCAGGCCTCTGGAGGTAAAACTACAGACCGATGTCAGCACAGTGTAATGGATATGAGACAAAGGAAGTTTCTTCCATAAAGTATTGTGCATTAGGGTTTATATTCTATGCTATAAATATTTAGCAGAGGGTAATATGACATTTACTAATATTTCTGTCAAAATAGCAGTATCTTAACTGTCATTTTGGCAGGATTGCACCTCTCGCTGTGATACTATAGGAAAGCATTGACTAAGCATCACTTTCTTTTTCTAGAAATGTTTTCTGTGTAGCACTAAAACCAGAGTTAACCGGAGTCTGTGACTCAAGGGGTGTAATCCAGCCTTAACACCACAGCATAACAGGAAGGAGGAGAAGTGGTTGGTGGCAGAAAGTGACTTTGCAAAAGCCTCCACTTTCATTAGCAAGCTTTGAGAATGCTTTTGAAATGGATGAGTTTGCTAATATACATTCTTTTTTTTTTAAGTACTTCTTTTTCCTAGAGTGGAGACTTCTTGTTATTAGCTGGTTTTCCTGTGTTACCAGTGACAGCGGGACCTGCCGGATAAATGAGCACCTGTGCTGGATAAAAGCGGCTTCGATGTGAGACTGTGCTCCTTGGGAGCTTGGGAGAAGGGAAACCTGGAGAGTTCAGGCCCTTGTAACAGTAGTGACCTGGTCTAGAGGGTCCCCAGCAGTGATCCTGGAGGACAGACCAGCCTTTGTATCTACTGAGGAAAAGAAAAGCCTGAGGTTTTCTGGAAAGGAAATAGAAAAATCAATACATGTTACACAATGCTGAACCAAGCTACGCGTATTTACAGAGCTTCGGCACACAGAGACATCCACTTCGACGGCCTGTTCATCGCAAACCTGTATTTGGACTTCCCAAGCAGCCAACTCCTAATAAAACGGCGGCTCTCACTGAGCCAAGAAAGTTTTTCACATACCCACAGAGTATCTGTACAAAACAACCTGAAACTACACTCCAACCTTTCCACAAGAAAAACAACCAGTAACTGTGAAGAATAATATTTAAGATTTGAGCTCGGGAAGTTTGGCCTCTCCTCTGTTTCTGCTTTTCCCCCTGTGGATATCAGTGTAAGACTGATATATATGAGTGTGCATATAAGGAGCAGCTATGACCATCTCAGACTGCTGTCCCGGGGAACAGTGCCCACCTCACTTACCCTTACAGTACAGAGGTCACACAACACTGCTTTAGAAAAGTCTCTTTCCAAACAGACATCGGACCAAAAACATTTTAAATTTAGACTTGTGCTTTTTCTTTTAAATCTCTGAAGACAAATCTCATTATGGCGTTGAACTTGACCGTGCTCTGGACTCACATATAACTGAAAACGCTTTACAAACACTAAACTCCTTTCATGACGAGTATTCATTTGGGTTATCAGTCATCTCCCCCTCCCACTGAGATGAGCAGACAGAATGTAAAGACTGAAGACCCGTGTTCTCTACAGCTCCAGTACTCTACTAGACAGGAAAGAGTACAACACAGAACCATCACAGGATATTTCTACTCTCCCAGCCTCTCCCCTTCTACCATCTACTTTTCCTCCAAATCAAACCTCCAGTTTATACATAGTGCCACGTATCACAACGATGATTATGAACCCATTATATCCTTCTTACCTGCAAACTGTGTCTGATCACAAGACAATAACCAAACATTCAGTCTTTATCGATCACACAGTCTTATTATAACTTAAGGAGGTATGAGCCCCTCCTTGTCTCTTGTGACAGGTTCTTTCCCTTTGGCCTAGCTCTCTACTCTATCTTGCATTTTCGTTTTTATGAGACAGGACACAAACATCGGACATTCTGGGGAAGGGGTCCTGTGTTCCTACCCAGTACGTCAATCAATCACACATTACGAAGTAAATGTTCATGACTGGAATTGTCATCAACAGAGCACTAAATCTTCCTTGCTTCATCCTTTCGTGAGTAAAATTTAATAAAAGTGAAACATCTTAACTAATTTAATATAAAAATTAAATGTTAAAGGCTAGTGGTACCCATGGTATCTTCAGAGCACCAGAAGATGATGATTTAGGCAATAAAAAGAGAGAAGAGATGGATTCCTCAGCAAATTTCCTTGTGAGCACCAGGACCTGAGCTCAATCCCAGAGTGAACATGGCAAAGGCAGATGTGGTGGTACAAATGTGTAATCCTTGTGTTGAAGGGGCCCGCAGGTGTAAATACCCGAGGCTCTCTGGTCAGCCTTGCCTACTTGCTGAATTTGATAATTTGATACCAATAAGAAACCTTGGGGGTGGGGGTGGGGGTGGAGAGATGGTTTAGTAGTTAAGAGCCCTGGATGCTCTTTCCCAGGTACTGAGTTCAGGTACCAACACTCACATGGCACCTGAGTTCTGTCTCGAATATGATCCGATGCCTTCTGGTATGCCAGCTTACATACACACAAAATACCCATAAATATAAGATACATGCATACATAACCCTCTCAAAAAAGGGAGAGCAGAGTAGTATCTAAGGACATTACCAGGCTGTTCTCCGACCTCCACACACCTGCACCCCCACCTACACACCTGAATCCACACCTGTACAAACTTATGAAAAGGAATGCCTTAGCACTTAATGTCAACAACCTATCAGGCACTGTGACATGTATTTGAATCAACAATCTATCACTACGATCAAACTACCCTGCCAGAAATTAGCAGCTACAAAAAGCTCCCTAGAAGAAGCTGGGGGCCAGTGTCAGTGAACAGTGCCAGTGTACTGCAGGCTTACAGATGCTATGACAGCATGAGTAGTGAAGTCACCTAGGTATGAGACTTCTTCAAAGGCAACAAGAGTCTTAAAGTGACTTTTCCCCTTTATGTCTGAGTAAAATAACGTTCTGCTTTTATTTTAAGCATTACAAGATAAATGAATTGAATACCTGTTATTTACAGTAATGGGTCAGAACCTCGGCCAGAGATTCCCTTGTAATGACTCAACATGAAAGAGGAAAAAAAAAAAACAGGTTTTATAACAGACCATTAGTTTTTGTTTGGTTTCAATATTTTCTGTCTTACTTCTGTGAGAGTTATACTCTAGGGAACCAATTCGCTGCTTTCTGTATGTCTGTCTCTTCTGGAGACAGAGCTCCAGCCTGTAAGCCACCCATAGGACACAGCCTACACTCTTCTAGAGTCTAGCCTCCCACTCTGTCCCAGCTCCTGCTCCAGAGGACCCTTCAGGAAGTACCAACTGGGCTTGAGATAAACCTTTCCACAAATGTTTCCATGTGGAAGTCACTGTATTTCCTGCTCACATGACAGAGTCTGCCACTGTCTTATGAAGAGAATGGGCTTCTATAGGAACAGGGAGGAGGAAATTATTCCTCATGGCTCAGTCACATGTTTCTCTGAAATGGTAACAACAAAACCAATTCTGGATAAGGACAAAGGTGACCCTCTTCACGTTAAACACCCCCATAATACTGGTCCCCCATCACTGTAGAAGTCAGGCCACCTTGGATGTGGAGGACATACTTGATTTCAGCACCCTGGGCCTCCGCAACCCCAACTGGAACCGAAGGACTGAAACCCACCCAGAGCAAGGTTCCAGGTCACAGACTCCACAGGAACAGAGCCACGATCATGCCTTTCCTCTCCCTGGCTCTGTCACAGACTGAACAGACCAGTGATAGCGCACCCACGCCAGCCACCGCCAGCAACATGGCTTCCTTTTCGCTCTGACATCTTCC
The DNA here is from genome assembly GCF_947179515.1 of Apodemus sylvaticus. Classification (NCBI taxonomy): domain Eukaryota; kingdom Metazoa; phylum Chordata; class Mammalia; order Rodentia; family Muridae; genus Apodemus; species Apodemus sylvaticus. Next base: position 140,601,901 of record NC_067472.1, read on the forward strand.
TCCAGTCTGCTCCTCTCCTCAGCAGGCCCCTACTATACAGGCCCCTCTCCAGGCAATGAGATGGCCCTTCTGTCACCTGCTGGGATCTGAAAGACATGCTCTGTATTGCTGTTCGCCTGCAGTCCTTATTAAATGATAAGATCATCCTCCAACTCAAGACATGCCCCAGAGCGAGAGATCACGGTAACGAGGAACTTTAAAAGTCACTGCTCCACACAACTACATGTAAAGAAAATGCATATTGCCTTTTTGGTAAGGCACAAAATAATTTCTTTTTTATTTGCTGCTGTTTTTAAGACAGGGTCTCACTCTGTAGCCCAAGGGGACCTCACTATGTGTCCCAGGCCTGCTTGAAATACCTATCTCAACCTCCCCAAGTGAGGACTGAGGGGGGGGCTAGTACTACCGGATAGCAGATGCTGGTCTTTGACATCTTTTTTTTTTTTGAGAGACATGTCATATGCAAGAGGAAAATGACCATTGCATATTAAAGTTGTGTATTTTGTATTTTAAAAGGCTCATTGGCTGACAATGACCTTATCAGCCCCATGGTTCCAAGTGGAAAATGGCGTCACAGGTGCAACTAGACAATACAGGAACAATGTGTTCCTGCAAACAGTCCAAGGTAGTTTCTTTTTTCCTTTCAAAGATAAAGAACATAACCTAGAAATAATATAACTACTTACGCACAAAGGAAAAAGTTGGCAGTGTCTCGGAGAGTCAGGTTTAAGGGTCTATTTGTCTTTCCACGGTACAGGAAGGCAGGGGAGAGAGAGAGAGAGAGAGAGAGAGAGAGAGAGAGAGAGAGAGAGCGCCAGACAGCCAGGGCAAGTGTGCTCTTGGGAGCCCACATGTTCATCAAAGCCAGGAGCATGGTCTACCTTTAAAACTTAAAAAGTAAGATAAATAAATAAATAATAATAATGATGATGATGATGATAATAATGATAATAATAATAATAATAAACCAAGAAACAGAAGTGGAGGAGGAAAAGGGAAAATCTGTAATAATTTTCTCAGTTAAAAATCAAGTAAATTAACGTTTAGCTGATGATAGGAAATAAAAATTTCTTAATGACTTCATCCACTGAAACAGACTTTCGAAGTAACTGTACACAAACAAAGGAAACCATACAGGTATTAGGCAGAAGAGGAAAACAAAACAGAAAGAGGAAGACAGCAGTGGGAGGCAAAGGCAAGTAGATTTCCTGGAGTTTAAGGCTGGCTTATACATAACAAGCATCAGGCATCTATGGCTGCACTGAGAGGCTCTATCTTAAAAAAGAGGAGAAGGAAGCACATCATACAGAAAAATGACCAAAGTGGCTCCTGCCTTTGCCCTGAGCATAGTCACTGGTCCACATACCAGGGACAAGTGTCCTTCAAGACTGACAGAGCTCAGTGGGACAGGTGCCCTCGAGGAGATTCAGTAAAGCCAGCAGTCTGAAGAACCACAGAAAGCACAGTCGTTACTGATACACCATCAGGGAAAGATTCACCCCAAGAGGGAGCCCCGTCTCTGCCAAGTGCCTCAGAGATACTCTGAGAGGAATCAGGCTCCAAAAACCACTCAAACCGTTGAGTCAAAAGCACCATGAGTTAGTGATGGGGCTCAGTGGGGACAGACAGCTCAAAGCACACAGCTCTTCTGAACTTTCAGGGCCTGGCTGCGGCTTCAGAGTTCCTCCTCTTCTAACACCCTACCTCTCCTGGGATGATGCCACAAAATCGGATCCTTTCAGATTAAAATCCAGCACGGCACGCTTGCAGACTGACGGACTTTCTTCATTAATTTACAGTAGGTGCGCAAAAAGGACAGAATTCCCATGTACCTCTGCAATATGCACAGGGACTCCAGAGGCAATCTGTTCTCAATCTGCCTTCCCTGGCGTAGAAAATAGTCTTGAGAATCATCAGCGTGTTTCTGTCTGCCTCCTCACCCCAGTCCACCACCTCACCCCACCCTTGCCTCCAAATGAAATTTCCAGCCCCCAGGTGTATGTATAAATAGAAGCGACAGCCATGTATCCAAGCCAACGCCTTCCAGACAGACAGGTGCGTGGATAATGTGGATCTGGTTTTAGTTAGAAATCTACCTGGGGTGAGCTGATCTGCCTCCTAAACAGTGTATTTCAGGCCCATGTGTCATGTGCAGCAAAGGGGACATATCACCAGGGATTAGACTGAGAGAGACACAACTTTAGTAAGATATTTCCCCTCAGCCTGTAACCCAACACCGCTGTTCCCAGCATTCAGTCAGGCAGTGGGTTTCAATGGGTTCTACCACTTTCAAGTGGTAGTTCTGTAAACATGGCTTTTGTATTTTTCTAAAAGTACTTTATTCAGGAAGGCAGTGGGGCCACTTTGTAGCCAAGTCCCTAATATACAAAGGCAGGTTGGCAGAGGCTGACTTTATTCTGTTCCGTAGTCCGGAAAGTGTCACGATTTAGAAGAGGACGAACTGCACTCCCCCAGGACTCCTCTCTGGGAGGAAGGCAGCAGCACACCCCAACTCCTGGACTCTGGCCCGGGGAAGCCAGTCTCGTGCTGATGGACGGAGGGTGCTCCTGTGAGTATTTACGCTGCAGTGCAGGCTCAGGGAATGTCACCACCAAACAGAAATAGTGCCATTTTAATCCTCAACCCAGCTCCAAGAAATCCTCAAGTGCACCGGTGAGAGAGGCTGGCATTCTGTCCTCACTCCCTGACATCAGGAAAGGTTACAGCAGCAAACAACGGGAGATCAAGCGTTTCAATTTCCAAAGCACAGGCACCAGCTCTACCATCTTGTGACTACAACCTGGTGACAAGGTCCTGCCAGAGCAATCCCAAACAAGCCTAGTGAATGAAGACAACACATGCAAGGCTGGACTTTCCTCTGGGGTTTCAAGGTACAAGGCACAGAGGGGGTTTCGTGTTCAGTAAGTAAGGAGGACACTTCTGTTCCCCGGTTCTGAAGAGCACATGGAAACCTGGGGGGAGGGGGCTGAAGGGGGGCTTGTGACTGCTGATGCATCTGCAGGTCCTCAAGCACACAAAGGAACATGAAGTGACTGTCTCACTGACCCGGAAAGATCACAGGCGGCTCCACAGTAGTTCCCTTCCAACTGGATGAGCCCTTTTCATTCAAAATAATTTTTAACTCAGTGGTTAACAATTAGAGTATCGAGCAATGATAATCTGCAACGGTGGTCATTTTTTTCATCAGTTCAGTTTAGCCAGCCAAGGAAAACTGGCTCAAGCTTTGCTCTTAATGTCCAAGGTTCAAACACATGCTGGTCCTAAAGGCCTGGAGTCAAAGCCCCCATGGAGGTCAACCTGGGAGGAAAGAGACCTCTTATCTGCAGATTCTGGGTTTAAGTGGCTGTATTTGCAGAAACCTAAGCGTGTCTGTCATTCTTGGGTACCCAGAGACTGAACACCGGAAGAAAACAGGAGATGGGGGATTGAAGGGGCAAAGAACAGGTCTGCAGGGGGAGGGGGCGCTGTGCAGCTGATCACTGAAAGACCAGCCATCCCTGACTGGATCAGGAAGCAAGAACAACAGCCCCAGCCTCTACGCTAGGGTCCAGCATGTAGGCTGTGTAGGTATAGCTGGGTTAGGAAAACCCAGTGCCAACTCTCAGATACACAATGACTACTGGTGGTATCTTTCTTAGTCAAATCTTACGGCTTGCTCTGCTTGAACAGCTCAATGTCTGAACTAATATAGATGGATGGGATCCAGGGGACATTCGGAGGAAAAGGATCACGAGTCACTACATCTGTGTATGAACGATGTAATAATAACAGGCTCGAGTTACTGAATACAAAATTCAGAATACCTCCGGGGGTTTCTATTTATCCCCACAGTGCTGACAGATGCTCAGGATGAATTCCACAGAACAATTCAAAGCTATAGTCCACTGATACCATTCTGGTATCTATGTCCTGGGTACTGACCAATACCACCGCCTACAAACAGTCCTAAAGAGTAAAGGCCTCTGTCCCTGAATGTCACTGTTAACTCTGGATGACTTGACACTGGAACCAGCGACTATTTCTTACTTCTTGTTCTCACATTTGGAGCAGGCAAGCACCTCCTCCATTATGAGGGGACAGGAACTGTGGCAGTTGACGGAAAGGAAGATAAAGAATCAGACTCCCAAGAACTTCAGGTACCTGTCTGGTACAATCAATTCCTGGAACAAATTAGATATGCGCGGTATTACTTTTAAAAACACTCTGTACATTAAGAAAATTAGATTCTATTCCTTGTAACAATAAGCCATTCTCATGAGTTGGAGGTTAATTACTGGGAAGACACCAACCAATCAAGTGAAAAGTTCAGCTGCAAAACTGAATTTTGAAATCATAATTATAAACTACCAGCACTGGGAACGATTTCCCCCATTTCTAAGCTTGCCATCTTCAAAACACATAGAAAAATGCACTTAAGTGTGTTTGTGTTCTTTCTCGTTTACTACAAAGTATCAAAAACTAACAAACAAACAAACAAAAACAAAACCATTAGACATGAGGCCGGGGAGGTGGCACACTGGTAAAGCACTTTTACAAAAGCAAGAGGACCAGAATTCGGATCCCCCAAACCCACTGAAAAATCCGAAGAAGGTAGACGGTGACAGGTAAATCCTGTGAGCTCACTGGTCAGTCATTCTAGCTGATTTGGTCACCTGTGAGTTCAGGGTGAAACCCTAGGTCAAAAAACCACACATGCTGAAGAGAAACTAAATATAACTTCTAATGTTGCCCTCTGGTTTGTGCTGGAGCACACACGCACACATGCACGCACGCACCATGCACGCACTCCCTTCTCCTTAAACCGTTATAGAGGTATACTGCATTTTCTAGTAAAATCCCATCAAGACTGTTTTCAGTGTAGACAGGTGATGGTAACTAAGTTAGCAACAGGAAGAACTAGGATCAGTTTACCTGATTTCAAAATTGTGACACGGGCAAAGAAATAAGCCACACTCCAACGCAACAGCACAGAGATCCTGGAACAAGGCTAGTGCAGCACATGACTGAGAGCTGACAAGACTCAAACTCAGTCTAGGGATGGGGAGGAATTCATCCAACCTGGGAGGAACCAATACCAACCATATCCTCATACTTTATTAAAAAAAAATTAACTCAAAACAGTTCATACAATTAAAAAAAAAAAACCAACATAAGCCACCAAACAGTAAAGTTGACAGGGGCTGGGAGGCAGGGGGACCCCTGGAATCTGTCACTAGGCACGAGTTCCTGGTTTAGGTTACAAGAGAAAAAAATCATAAACAGGATACCAGGCTTTCACAAGATTAAAAAATTTTGTTCGTGAAAGACTGTTAAGAAGATAAAAAGATAAAGCACAGACTGAGAGAAAATATTTACAAACCACGGATCTGACAAAGAGGTAGAGTCTGGAATCTATAAAGAAGTCTGAAAATTGAACATTACAAAATAAACAATCTAATTAGAGCAAAAGATGAACAGATGCTTCACCAAAGAGGAGGGCATATAAATAGTAAACAAACACGGGAAAAGGTGTTTGACATCATTAGCCACTAGGGAAATGCAAATTAAAACCACAGTCAGATAGCACTTCACATCAGAATACACACACACACACACACACACACACAGAAGTTAGGAGACCCCGGTCACTCAGACTGCTCTGAGGAGAGTAGATTATAAAATGACACTGTTTCTCTGGACTGTTCGGACGTCTTTACAAACATGCAACTACTATTCTATAAAATAGAAATTAAACTATCAGACATTTCTCCCAAAGAAAAGAAAGCTTACATTTGCCAAAATCTGAACAGAGAGGGGTAGAGAGGTTATATATGGGATGTTTAAAGGAAACAATTATTATAAAATGACCTTAAAGTAATAACCTTTTGAGAGGAAGAACAGATTCTTTGTGACCTCCGGTAAGGAGGTTTGTAGTGAGGAAGAGAATAGGTAAAGAGATATGGACCCACACCAGATGCTTCCGGATGCAGCAACAGCAATTTTCTGTTTGCCAAACTATATTACAGTTTTACAAAGTGCTGGGGAGGGGAGGGGCACAGATACAGCATGGGAAACTGTTATTTCTTGTAACTGCCTGAGTCTGTGACTCTACAGTCTCTCAGGAATGAACGGGGTTTTCTTTTTAATGGACATAAAAATATTCCAACAAGTAAATTAACTTCATGTCTTCTAATAGGCTAGGCAGATGGCTTCTTGCAGACCACACTGCCTTGGTTGTAGGACTTCATCCAGACGCAGGATATCTACTGCCTGTGTACTACCACTTCATCGGAAGTCACAGATCCTAAAGGGGGGACTTAGCTGAGTGTCTATGTAGAAACCCCATCTTTAAATTAAACTGCATTCTTAGCAAAAGTTACTATTTTAATCAAAGTAGATTAGGGACATACACGGTGAAAACAAGACAATAAACTAAGGGGGGAAAATCATTATCTCACTGGAGTTACTGGTACAAACACATTTCTACGCCAATGAGTGAAGTAAGTTCTGACAGGACTACTTGCAAGTAAAAGCAAGCCCACCAAGACATCCCTACTGAAGGCTTGTTTGTAATGTAACAAACACTTAATCCGGCGCTTGCAACAGTTGTCTCTGTCTTCCTAGCATCACGCAACAGTTAAAAATAGCCAGGCCAATAAGAGCGGTCTGGCCGGAAAGGACAAAGGAAAGTATCAGGCTGGAAAAGATACAGAACAAGGCTGCAAAGGATCCTGGGACTCTTTGAAGCTGCACATAAGCTCTGTGTGTGTATAATGTAAACAGTGTTGTGTGGATCACCTGCAATAAAGACTCAAGGAGCCAGAGGATGCATATGCATTACATTATTTTAAAATACAAACATAACATATACATTTAGATTGCTGTGTTTGTTTGTTTGTTTTCCAGATAGGATTTCTCTGTATAGCTCTGGCTGTCCTAGAACTCGCTCTGAGGCCCCAAACTCAGAGATCCTCCTGCCTCTGCCTCTGCCTCTTAAGAGTTGGGATTAAAAGTGTGTGCCACCGCTACCCAACACAAATTTAGATTTCTATCAATTGTAGATAAGGAATATCTTCCATGTAATTAAATTGTTAAAAATAATAAAGAAAGAGAGATTATTCCCCTTTATCCCAAATGAGTAAATCAGTTTCTTAACTAAATCTAACGCCAATTTTTGACCCTTCTTAAAAAGTGACTGAATCAGTGACTCACACACTGAAATCTGTTGAAGACCTCTTTAGAGTAATAGGAAGGTCATTCGCTCAAATCGGTACGACACACTGCAGCATAGACTCCCTCCTTTGCCCACTCCTGAAGCGAGGCTCTGAAAGGTTACCATCTTAATCTCAATCTCTTCCCCTCCCCCTTGCTCTCCCCTCCCCTCACCTTCTCTCCCTCTCTCATCCCCCAGTACAGGAAATTACTTCAGGGCTTGTGGTACAGGCCTGCTGTGGTCTCCTACACCACAGTCTGGATAGAGAAGGCGGCAGATGGAACTCCACTAAGCCATTTTTTTATTCTGGCTTTGGCTGTACCGGTTGTGGCTGCTGGGACTCACTAGTAAGGTAAGCAGGCAGCACGCAGCCGTGCACGCTGGCCCCATCCCTGCGGCATGTGGGTACTCCGAGCTACACCTAGGACTTTGGTGGTATTTAGGGAATGGGGGTCTACAATTCTGAAAAAGTTATGCTTGTGAGTTTGACTGCACAAGGCAGTTTGCTGACAGTTGTCAAACTCAGAATTAGGTAGGTTTGGGTAGACCCCATTTATAGCAGTAATAGCTTAGACGCTTGAAGAATTAAAAGTTTCCAAGTTTCCACTATTTTGAATTCATTAGGACAAAGAATGGCAACATATTTACATAGACTGACATTTTCTTTAACGAGCATAATGACAAGAAAGTGGTATGGACTTCCGGAGGGTTGGAGAATGAGCCTTCTTTCTCTATTAAGAGCTTTGAGGCAGTGAACAGCTAGGCCAAGAATCACAGTCTGGTTCTTTTTTCTTTTTTTTAAATTTATTTATCTTTATATGTATTGGTGTTTTGCCTGCATGTATGTCTGTGTGAGGGTGTCAGATCCCAGAGTTATAGATAGTTAGCTGCCATGTGGGTGCTGGGGATTGAACCCAGGTCCTCTGGAAGAGCAGTTACTGAGCCAACTCTCCAGTCCCCTAATTTGGTTCTTATATGATGGCGTCCCCTCTTTCTGGACCAGTAGATACCATTTCAAGGGTTTAATGTTAGGTCTCAAGCCTCTCTCCTCCCTCCCTCCCTCCCTCCCTCCCTCCCTCCCCCCTCCCTCCCTCCTTGGTGAGTATAAATCTTCCAGATTTGGGATGCATGTTCTTTTGCTTATCTTAGAGCAAAACCCTTTTATGAAATTACTAAATACCAATGAAAATAAAATCAACTTTAAAGAGCACCCCCTACCCCCACACACTAGATGATCGATCAGCCTTTCCCTAGGTTGACAGGCCTTTCACTTGACTACGAACCATGTAGGCCAGGGCACATTAAGATGCTTAGTGGATGTCAGCGTCTGACACCTGCAGAACTGGACTTCCCCTGACCATGGAATGCAGACCATGGAATACTCCCATGTGGTCCACATTCTCCATCACGTGCCCCGAGACATGCAGTGCAGTGAGGGTGCAGAGCACCTCTCTACGCCTGAGCTCATGACCTGCTGTTGGTGGGGCAGGTTTACAAACTTGCCCTGCAGTCTCTTGATCCTCTCTTAATTTACCAAGAACATTTAACTGTGATTAACTCATTGCTTCTGTGCAAAAGCATTTGATAAGCAACAACAAAATCTGAACTGAAAACCTGGGTTTCACACATTAAAAGCATAGTCTCCGCCCACTTCTCTGGCATTCTCCACTAAACATAAATCCTCCAGTGGAGGTGAGCATGATCTGTTGTGTAGTATTTGTAACTGGTGAGGGTGGGCATTTCCTGCTAGCAAAGGTGGTCAGGGCAGTCCGCTCACCCCCTGGCCACTCATTACTTTCTCTTCAAAATCGGACCTGGTGGAGCATGCTTTTAACCCCAGCAATCTGAGGCACAGATGGGCAAATCTCTTCATTGTTTCAGGACAACCTTGTCAAGCCAGTGAATCCCAGGCTAGCAAGGGTGACAATGTAAAAGTACTCTCTTAAACAAAACAAAACAAAACAAAACAAAAAGCAAAAGTGAAAGACTACTAAAATTTCTAAAACTTTCTCACTATCATAGCTTCAAAACAAAAACCTTAAAGCTACTTAATCAAATGCCAGCACTGTCTTGAAACTGTACATCAATGTGTGAAGAGATGACCACGGCACGATTTCAGCTTCTTACACTAGGGGAGAATGGTGTTTTCAGCCCTTTCTATATTGTTCAGTAAGCCTGTAGATTTCCTGGGAAGATGCCCTGGACCTTTCCTGTTAGACTGACTCCTTGTTATCTGGCTTCTATAATTAAAAAGAAATGCACTTTTAACACTTCTAAATACATTAAGCAATTCAATTAAGTTATCCATCTAAACCTTAAGGAGATCCTTCCAGAGCTGGCTTGCCTGAGTGAATGGTAGGGAATGATTTTGTAATTAGCATGTTAATTTCATCTGTAAATAGGAAATTATGAAACTCAGGGTGCTGAAGAGGGTTCTATCAAGGAGGTTACACTGGCACCCTGTAATCTCACTGACAATCGATTCTGACCACAGAGCAATGTTAAATGAGATGATACTTTAGAGTGCACGGAGAAGTGTCTGGCATGTGAACATTCAATGCACATGAATGCTTGTTACCACAGACTGGAAAAAAAAATTCCATCTGACTTCAACCTCGGATAACTGGACAAAGCGACAGAGCCTGAACTTTCCATGTAGACTCTCCGGCAGCCATAAGGTGTTCTATGACCACACTGAACAGAAACTTCAGATCCCCATGAAGACCCTGCCCCCGGAGCCTGGTAAGGACGAGTGTTGCTCATTACCCCCCTCCAGTTGCTTGGGTCCATTTCCCTGGCTCACCTGCCGCCCTGACCTCCGGCCTGCTCACTTGGCCTGTTCCAGCTCCTAGACAGTCACGGTTTTATGCTCTGGCTCCTGTGGAAGAGATGGTTCTCCTCCAGAGACTGGCTCTCCTCAAGTGATCATGCGTCACTAGAACCAAAAGGGAGCAGGGGAACGGTGTTGGTGAGCTGTGGGTCAGCACCAGCAAAGATTTTGAAATGTGCATCTCAAGTCAACAGAGCTTGCTGCAGGTGAGATCGTCAACTCCCAAAGCTGCTGTCTCCGAGGAGGGGAGTCTGGACTTCACCAGGCTCAGTCTCTGTGCAGAGGGAGAAGCAATATTTACCCACTGAAGTAGAGGGGTCGCGGATGGTACTATAGAGCAGCGCTTACAGATAATTCCTGAAGTAAGTCAGTGAAGAAAAAAAAAAAACCTGCCTTAAACCGTGGAAGGAACTTGGGAGAAAACAAAAACAAACAAACAAACAAAAATCCTTCAAGCCATTCTTTTCAAAGCAAAAATTTTAGAATCAACTGCATTTTAAAAGTCATTTATATGATGTTGCTGCCACACAGTCACTTGTGCTGGATTACATAACCAGTGGGGGGGGGGGGGGCAAGGGAGGGGAACTCATTCTCTTGGGAATTTCCAGAAGTCTGTCGCAGAGCCAAAATACACTGACCTTGAATACATTGTTCTTGAACAAAGCAGATGTACTGCACGCTGACTAGATGTTACTACCTCGGACTGAGCACACAGCACTGAACGCTCTCCTACTCAATGACCTGACGGAGATGCTGGGAAGAATAATACATAGTTTTTAATCTCATTTAAAATGTATTATGCACTCCCAGAGTACTTAAGAGAAACTACTCTTCTGCTCTTCGGGGTTCGCTGTCTATTCATCAGAAGACAGACAGCTGGTTTGGGGGCTGGTAACGGGTTTTTCCATTGTTTGTGAAAGACAGGGAGCTAAGAATATGCTAACTTCCACAGTGGCTACAGGAGACCAGACATGAAAAAAAGGTCGGTGACACACCAGCTCACACTTTAAGGCCACTCCTGAGGCCCCTGGGAAGGAGGCCTGGTGCGGTGGGAGTGGGGGGCGGGGGGAGGTGAGCTGCAGCAGGGCGAGCTAACTTCCTCATGCCACAGGACACACACACACACACACACACACACACAGGGGCCAAGGGAGGACACTGCTCAAAGACAGAAAGAAAGGCAAAGACAGCATGCAGACAGAAAGCAGGACCACCCCAGTCTGCCCCTCTCCTGAGAAGGCCTATCTCCCTGCTCCTCATCAAGGAACCCCCAAGGTTATGGTCTATGAGCCACTAGCCAAGGCTAACATGAACACTGAGTAAACCACAGCTCCTCTCTGGGTCTCAGTTTTCTCGTCTCTAAAATGGATCTGTAGCCAGGCAACTTCTGAACAAGGACAAGTGAGTGACTCTGAACCAAGCCCAAAGCTTAGAGGATTGTGGAAAAGAAGCCGTCAACACAGGCAGATGGGCAAGGCCTGGAGCTCTCCATCTCTTTCAGTTGCTCTTGCATGAAACTGCCATGTGGCCCACTAACTGGTGGTCTTGGGACCCGTTTCTGCTCCTGGTTCTCACCACCAGATGAGTCCGAACCAGCTCTCACCACGTTCTGTACTCTTCCCATAGCACACCTAGGTGCTCAAGCGATGCCTGCACACACAAAACAGTAGCACCTGGCTTCATTCATATTCATATTGCAAAGTCTACCTCCTTTCTCCCATTTTCTGACTACCAGTCTCTTCACACGTGGCCACATGCGGGGCCTCCAGAGAACGCTATTGGCTGTTTCTCAGAAAACATACACGGTGTTCCCAAGCCGCTTCTCTCTGCACCCAGAGTGGACATCTGCAGTCCTAGTGTGCACCTGAGCTCTCTTCCTTCCGCGAAGAGACTGTTCAGTCAGCCATCAAGGTGCACAGGGTCCATCTTCCCAAGCACTGTGCCTCCAGCCTGTGCTTTCCTGGCAATGCCCCAGGCCTATATAGCTACACCCCTGCCCAGCACGACCGCATCCAGGCAGCTCCGATGGCCTGGAGATGCTGCATGCTCCATCACTGAGGTGTACGGAGTAAGATTCCAAAGCCACCTGCACCCTAGACATCCGCATCACCTCTCCTCTCTGCCGGAGGATGCTAGGGCATTCTTGTATGAGCCACACAGAGGGCTGTGTCCTAAACCTTCACTTTACTTCTTGAGGCCTCGTGGAGCTCATGCCCTCCTGTCCTCAGACCGATGAAAACTAAATTCAAATTAAGAATCTTTCCTCTTCGGGGTTTGCAACAGGACGATGGATACGCTCTGATAGTAGAATGCTTGCCTGGAGATTTGGGGTCAGTCCCAGCAACACATAAACAGGCACCTGCCTAGGATCTCAGCACTCAAGAGGGAGAAGCTAGAGGATCACAAGTTCAGGTCATCCTCAGGTGCACAGGAAGTTCATGAATACTAAAGACCATGTCCACCCACAACTTACCCCTTTCCCCCTAAAAGAGAAAAGGCTCCTTACTGTCCCCACTTTTGACCTTGGAAGGCACATTTACCTAGTCTCTTGAAGCGTGAGTCACATGAAGGAAGGAATGGTCCATTTAAAACAAACCAAAGGGAGCAGCCCAAGGAGTGCCTGCCTCCCTCTGGGCCAAGCTCAGAACCCAAACAAAGGCCTGATAGGCACTTTCGTGTGTTTTGGAACACTAGCCCCTCCTGGCCCCCTCCCACCCTCCTGCTGCTGTGGTGGCACACGTGGGCTGGCACAGCACCCTGGGAAAGAGACCGCAGCCCTCCCTGGCGCCCAGTGATTATAGGGCAAGGCTGAAAGCAGCAACAAAACTGAGAAACAAAGCCTTCTGTGAAACCAGAAACCACAGGAGGTCACAAAAACAGCAAGACCTTCGAAATCCCAGAAGCCCTTTGGTGAGAAGTTCCTCTAAGCACCTGTGTCCAGCTCTGAAATGGGCAGCTGGACACATACCAGAAACAACAAGGGGACCAACCAGGCTCTCCTCCAGGAAGACCAGTCTAAGGCGTGATGGTTTAAGATGTTAGCCTATTAGGTTCATCAGCAAACTAACACAACAGACGGCATCTGCTTTCAAATCATTATTAAGGCAGACCATGTCATTACACACGGACACACATTATACCTGTGGCATTAGGCAAGTGCAGGTGAGGGAGACACCACCAAAGGTTAAGTGAGGGTGGACATTCACACATATCCATGTGCTCTTCGACAGCTATCAGTTCAACAATGGGCTGGGTAAGTGGCTCTTAAAAGCTCTATGTAATGTGGAATATCACATAAACACAACTCCACTACAAACTACTGGGCTCCCTTTTGAAAGAAACCTCTCTCTTGCCCACTGGCCCTATCCTTCTAGGAGTTTAAGGGAAAATCACCTAAAGAGAAAGCCAGAGTCAGTCAAAAGCTGCCTAAAGGGTGTGCAATTACATGTGATTTAGAAAGTCTCTCTATGATTAAAGGCAGAAAGACGGCTGAGTGCTTGGCACAGGCTTGGAACTGTGCTTAAGCAAGCAGTCTTTCAACTGCCCGCCTCTTCCTCCTGGCTCGCAGCCCCCTGATGGGCACTAGGTTGTTCAGCAGGGCAGTGGTTCTCAGGTGTATTTGCAGAGCACCAGGGGTGCTAGGGAGTTTCTTAGACACGCAGCCCTGAACCTGCAGAATCACCCAAAGCTCAGGGCTGGGACCCAATCTTGTGACCCTGAGCAAGTCTCAAAGGAACTCTAAATGGAAGCCCACAGCATCGCCTCCATGCCAGCATCCCAACAGCTTCCCTTGATCCCTAAGCCAGTGCTGTTTTAGGCTTTCCTAGATTAGACAGACCAAACACGCCTCCTGTACTGGCTGGTTTTGTGTGTCAACTTGACACGAGCTGGAGTTATCACAGAGAAAGGAGCTTCAGGTGAGGAAATGCCTCCATGAGATCCAGCTGTGGGGCATTTTCTCAATTAGTGATCAAGGGAAGAGGGCCCATTGTGCCCTCCCTGGCTGGTGGTCTTGGGTTCTATAAGAAAGCAAGCTGAGCAAGCCAGGGGAAGCAAGCCAATAAGGAACATCAGTTCCTGCTTCCTGACCTGCTTGAGTTCCTGTCCTGACTTCCTTTGGTGATCAACAAGAGTGTGGAAGTGTAAGCTGAATAAACCCTTTCCTCCCCAACTTGCTTCTTGGTCATGATGTTTGTGCAGGAATAGAAACCCTAAGATACCTCACCTAAGATCTACCACGTGTATGGCTTTAGAACACTCTGAAGGAGACATGATTGTGGTAGTGGCAGTAGTAGGTAGCCTAAGTCAAGACTAAAGAACAACGTACTATGCCCTGATCCCCACACCTGCTTGCAGAAGGTCCTTACCAGCTTTCCAAGTACTCACGCCTCAGCCCACCCCCGGAAAGGGTGATTCAGTCCGTCTGAGGCAGAGGGAGGCAGGCAGCCCAACCTTGGCACTGAAAACACCCCTGGAGTGATTATAATGTGAAAACAAGTTTAGATCTGTTACATTCTGTCACTATAGCACTGTGCAAACAGATCAGGCAGGGCTCGAGGGCACAGAGGGGAGCAAGGAGAGGGAGGCCTCCTGTAGAAACCTGGCCTAAGTCAGGTGTGTATGTGGGAATCACCCAGCTAGGGCGGGCACCAGGAAAGGCCTGGCATAAATCACTAGAGAGGTTCCTTTTGAGGGCTGGGGCTAGGAGGAGGCAGGAGCCACTCTCCCTCACACACATGCCTCAGGTGGAGACAGGACTTAGGCCAGACTGTTTAGGTAGTGTGAATGCAGTGGGCCAGGGAGATACTGACCCAGTTTCCCTGATCTAATAGCCAACAGCCAGCTGAATGCTACGGTGTTCTTTCCTTTTTACGTCTATCCATTTTCATTGTGTTAAAATGTAGAATAATGAGGTCAATCATTTTGATATATTTAGATATGAAATGCTATTAAACATACCGAAATGATATTAAATATGTTCACACTGTGTGAGAGTATCACTACCATCTACCTGTAAAACTTGCAGAAACTCAATGTCTGTCTTCCCCAAACCCCTGCACTCCCTATTCTGCACTGCTCACTCTGTCCTAGTGAAACCACTGACTATGTCTTTGGGTGACTGGCTATTTCATTAGCATAATGACCAGAAGGTCCATCCACATAGTATTCCTGCCCTGCCCCCATTTTTACAGCTGAACGATATTCTGGATTTTATTTGTTTGTTTGGTTCTGGTTTTTTCGAGACAGGTTTCCCTCTGTGTAGCCCTGGCTGTCCTGGAACTCACTCTGTAGACCAGACTGGCCTCGAACTCAGCAAGCTGCCTACCTCTGCCTCCCGAGTGCTGGGATTAAAGGTATTTGCCACCACTCTCCGGCTGATATTCTGATTTTAAACGAAACTATTTTTAAGTATAAAATCCCAACCCACTGGTTGAGTTTTGCAATTTTTACAACTGGAAACAGAGATGTTTTCTGATTCTTCTGTGATGGATGGCATCTTTGAAGGTAGTCCTGATTTTCAATCTCTGTCTTTTGTTTGGGGCCCCAAATTTGGGCCAATGGAACCCGAGTGTATGACCCGAATCCCAGGTGCAGTTGCCAAACAGACAGATCAGGCACTTCAAAGTCATAAAGAGCAGGCACACAGCTGACCTGAAGAGGCTGCAGAAGAACCCCGAGAGCTTCAGTGGGTGCTGCTCCCCACCTCAGACCCTCTGCTCTCCACTGGAGTGTGGGCATGAGGTCCATCCAACATGCAGCCAAATTCTTCAGTCCTCTCGAGACTGATCAAAAGTCAGCCTGAGTAAAGCGATACAGTATTGAGGGACTTACTGACTGAAACCGGGGAAAACAAAACTCAACCCAAAACTCTTTTCCCAGCTAGCTTCCCTCTTGATCACAAGGTGGCTTCAGATACCCATTTCAGCCCTATGCCACCCGAGGTCTGACAGATCAATCTGGCTGGGCTGTGAACTTTGAACAGAAATTGCTTCCTATCAATTATAGGGTGGGGTAGAGCGTGTCTTTTGGGGAGAGGGAAGCTCCAATAAGCTCATGTCACCTTTGGCTTAATCTCATCTTAAGGGTGTGTGCCTGCTGTATAGCTCAGGCACCGGAGTCCTCAGACAAAAAGTCTAGGTACTACGTGCAAAAGCAAATGTTGATCTTCTAGGATCTTACCACGGCTTAGAGGATACTGCAAGTTGATCTGAGTGTCAAATTTCTACATGCTGCTCGCTTGGGCTGTCATTTTAATGAGAGGAATAGGCAATGTATACGTCATCTGATTTTCCGTTTACTTGGGGAACTGACATGACTCACAAGATCACTTTTCTTTACCTAGGCAGACTTTCACAAAGTTGACTTCCCAGAAAATAGCAGCCCTTGTTCGTCCTTTAGTAGGGTAGGTGTTTGCCCAACCCCCACCGTTGTCTGGATGGGAACATACGCATGAACCATTGAAATACATCTGGAACCTGAGCAAACTCAAGTACAAAAATAAAATGCATGGGGTACAGAAGCCATGTGTGTGGGGGATAATCAAAGTTCCCATACTGGGAACAATTTCTAATTTCTTTCAGCTACCCAGATGACCAGAAATAATAATAATAATAATAATAATAATAATAATAATCCAACTCAGTATTACTTCCAATAGATGAGCACATGCAAGTGAGACCGGCTTCTGTAATTCTGACATTCCAGTATGAGTCTACATACAGGTACAGGGACATACTACGTACAGGTTAATAAGGGGCGAGCTGCGGAACAACTCATGATGGTGCTCTCCAGCCAGGGAGACAGAGGGATCTAAGCACTCGGCCTTCAACATCTTCCCCACAGAAAGCACGGGATGTGTGAGCACCTGTCATCGTAATGCGTTCGATTTTGTCAGGACTTAGGGAGTCCACCGAGTCAAGACTGTTAGTCCTGTGTCCCTGCCCGTCTAAACCACACCAAGTAACCTTGAGCAGACTCCCTTCACTCTGCCTCTCCACAAACCCTTGCTGGTTTCAATATTAATTCACAGCAAAAATGACAGCTGGACATGGTGATTTATTCCTTAAATCCCAGGGCTTAGGAGCCTAGGAGGTCGAGGCAGGAGGGACTCTAAGTTTGAGGCCAGCCTGGTCTATTAAAGCCAGTTACACAGCAGACAGAAATTACATAGTGAGAGATTCTTTCTCAAAAAAAAAAATTACAAAAGGTGGAGGAAGAGTACAGACGGTACTGCTAGAGAGATGGTGGCTCAGCGGTTAAGAGACCCAGGTTTGGTTCCCAGCACCCACAAGCCCGCTCAATGCCCTTAACAGTTCCAGGGAACCTGACACCTTCTTTTAGACTCCCCGGCACAAGACAGACTTACATGCAGGCAAAATTAAATATTCATTATGTATTTTTTGTGAAGTAGAGAGCTCTTCTTTTCCAAGAAGACTCTAGAAATTAATAACAACCGTAAAAAAATTTACAAATCTGAATTAGCATTTAAGTTTGCATAAGATTTATTTCCCACATCGGTTAAGTCAATAGATTGTGTAGATGAACACCTGTATGCCTTTGCATTTTAAAAGCTTCGGATTATTACATAGATGCTATGCAGCCAGACCTTATAAAAATCCATGCACTTAGTTCAAGAAAAATTCTGTTTGTTCACAGTCTGGAGGTTTCTCTGGAGAGAAGCTCCGGGCTGTGCATGTGAGCACAGAGTTTATTCTCTCTGAGCTCAGCCATGGAAGCTGATCTCTCCCTCACCCCAACTGCTGCAGTATCTCAGGAGGAGGCAGGAGGGAGCCTGTGGGACAACACCCTGCACTCTTTAACAACCACCAGTAATGAAAACAAAGAAGCCAGAAACCCAAGCTAGACCTTGACTTGGAGGTTTTCTACTCTTTTATTACTGAAAAATGCTCAAATTTCTTACATAAATTGTTGCCTATTCATAAATGAACTGCCAAGCCAGCCTGGGATCCAGGCCTCCCCGGAAACATAGGGCCCCACAGGTGATCCCTCTGGGCATGGATCAGGGCGATGGTCTCTGGGTAACATTAGTTTTTGAACATCCATATACACAAATCGTTGGCTCCCTCCTACAAACTCTGTTCTCAGGGCTCTTTCCTCATACTGAGGAAACATGGCATGTACCCATCAACATCGTCCCTTCATGGAGCCTTCTCTATTCAGGGGAACCTCGGAACCCTGAATTGAAAATAGTGAGGCTAGGGTTTAGGGAGAGAGGGGACTGAAGACAGAAGCCATCATCTGCGGCCCACTGGAGACAGGACAGAGGCAGCAGCAGTTATGTGTCAGTCATCTTCCTGATGTCCACACTTGGCATGCTGACCGAAAACGGGCAGACAGATGGAGCAAAGACACACCACGCTGCCATGGGTACCTCTGCACACAGTGATGACCTAGGGTTTACCGGCAACGCTGTCTGTGTCAGCCTCTAAATAAAGTCACAAGGAGTCAGGCTCAAACTTTAAACACTCCAATACACTGACAGAAGGGCCTGGGATGACACAACTAGAACTTCTCATGTGACAATGGGTCACCCTCTTGCTCTACTCTAATGCATGTAGTACATAATTTGGAACTCTAAAATTGCCTCTGGACTATTTTATCAAAAATACTATCAAAAAACAAACAAAATCAATGCCCAACCTATCTCTGCCTCTGCCTTTCTATCCCTACAAAGACATTCAATGAGGCCTCAGTCTGGCCCACCAAAGAGAGTTGTGGTCCCTATGGACATGGATTTGGGCTGGAATTTTTTACATGAGGAAGGCACTCTCAGGTAGAGCTCTACCAGTGTCTTAGTCAGGGTTTCTATTCCTGCACAAACATCATGACCAAGAAGCAAGTTGGGGAGGAAAGGGTTTATTGAGCTTATACTTCCATGTTGCAGTTCATCACTAAAGGAAGTCAGGACTGGAACTCAAGCAGGTCAGGAAGCAGGAGCTGATGCAAAGGCCATGGAGGGATGTTTCTTACTGGCTTGCTTCCCCTGGCTTGCTCAGACTGCTCTCTTATAGAACCCAAGAACACCAGCCCAGGGATGGCACCACCCACAAGGGGCCCTTCCCCACCTGATCACTAACTGAGAAAATGCCCCACAGCTGGATCTCATGGAGGCACTTCCCCAACTGAAGATCCTTTCTCTGTGATAACTCCAGCCTGTGTCAAGTTGACACACAAAACCAGCCAGTACAACCAGCATGCAGGTCCTGGGCAGAGCTGGCACAAAATGGGATGTGAGTTGCAGCACAGCTCACGCTCACAGCGACTACTGAGTTACCCTGAGAGCCCAAGAGAACCTGAGGCTGCCAAGACCACAGAGACCAGAGGCGAACACACTCCCGGGAATGAACCACCAAGCAGAAGGGGATGGAATTCCTCAAACATCACTGCGAAGAAGCTGGGCAAGAGAATGCCCTTGACCGTGAGCCATATACAACGAAAAACAGAAGATAAAACCGCTATCGCTAACGGCTGGAGGCCTGCTGGCAGCATATCTGGAAGAAGGTGAAAAAGAGTCAAATTCCCAGGCAAAACGAGACACAGAAAGCAACCAAGTCAGCACTGTCTCTTAAACGAAAGAGCCAATGAGTTCCTGCTCTATCTTGGTCTAACTAAACCTTTTTCACAAATGCCAGCAATCAATAAAAAATTATTTCTTATTCAATTTGGGCTTCAGTTTTAATTACTACAAGTGTGACATGCTGCGACTTTGAGAGGATCTGATCCACTGGATACACTTCTTTCTAAGCCTCAGGGAGAGAAACAAGGACAGTGTGTGCTTCCTTTCCTTGTCCCCTGTAGCACAGTGGCTAGACTGAGGACTTAAGGACCCCCTGGGTGCAAGCAAGGGCAGAAAAAGCATCAAAGGAAGCCAGTGCACAGGGTGAGAATACAAGGTAACATCCATTCATTCTTTCTTTTAAGAAAGATCTTACACTCATGAGAACAAAATGGGCAGGTGTGGTAATGTATGGAGGGATTAAGTAATTTTAGTAATATTCTGTATGTCCCTTCGTGGATGTGTCAGCTCCAAGATGCACAGGACAGACAGATGTTTGCTCACAAAGAAAATGTTAATAAACTCCATTAAACAGGACGAAGTATTTACATATTTAAAAAAATTTTTTTTAAATCTAAAGTCTTCTGTAGCAAAGAGACTAAGCCTTGATAGCCCTGACAACACATATGCACCACTAACATCACATAGGCTGAGCAGACTGTATTTACGAATACAATGAATAAGTATTTAGAAACACACACGCACAGTTTTGGGCACATATAAAAACAATTAATGAAAACAAGCCATAAATATTTTGTTGCTGGCCTCCCACCCGAGACAGGGCTTCTCTGTGTAGCCCTGGTTATCCTGAAACTCACTGTGTAACCAGACTGGCCTTGAACCCAGAAATCCACCAGCCTCTGCCTCTCAAGTTCTGGGATTAAAGGCGTGCGCCACCACCTGGCAACACCCACAAATTTTAAAGACAGCAAAGGGATATGGGAGGGTTTGTAGAAAGGAGTAAGGGGAAATATGGAATTAATTATAATCTCAAACAATAAAAGGCATTTTTTAAAAAAAGATTTATTTATTGTTATATGTAACTACACTGTAGCTATTTCAGACACCCCAGAAGAGGGCATCAGATCTCATTACGGATGGTTGTAAGCCACCGTGTGGTTGTTGGGGTTTGAACTCAGGACCTTCAGAAGAGCAGTCAGTGAGTGCTCTTAACCACTGAGCCAACTCTCCAGCCCTTATTTTGTAATGAGCGCCACCGCCGTTTCACCTTGTCTAGATGTCCTAATGCTGAGAACAGCTGAGAAACTGGGCTGTGTGCTCTTGCTGTAAAATCTGATTCCTCTTGCATAATGCCACAGTGTAGAAAGGGCATCAGACTGTTTTCCTCAGAAGAGGGATTTGGAATCAACAGAAACCAAAATTTTTAGAGCTCTTAAGAGGGGACGGCCCATGTATATAGGATGGGCGAGCTACTGGAGAGAATGAGGCAGGTCTTTGGAGTCCAAGGAGTTTGAAGTCAACCTGGGCAACATAGCGGGGACCCACCTCCTGCCAACAAAAGGAAACAAGTCGGTGTAGGAAAAACAACAGAAATTCCTGAACACACAAGCTCCTCTAATGGACTAAAGGATGAAGGGGAGGCGGACGGCTCTGGCCCCAACAGCCCAGTGTCCTCTAGCAGATGCCTGAAAAGCCGGTTGGTCTGTCTTCCTATCAACTCGGGGCTTACCCCATTGCCAGAAGGCACAAGGCACCCATCTAGCTGTGTGAGCTGCTGTCCACAGACTGAAGAACTCTGGGAATTTCTAGCCCTTGGCAGCATTCTCCAGAACACATCACCCCACACACAGATATCCAAGCGATGCTGAGTACTTTGACTTAGGAGGTGAGACAGCATTCCCCACCTCTCCCCTGGCCTAACAGCACCAACAGGGGGCGCCCTAACCTGCAGGGATGCCACGCCCACCACCACCGCAGCAAAGCCAATGGACTCAAGAGAAAATCTATCACCATCTCTACCTTGGCAGCCACCTCTTTGAAGTATCAAAGATATTAATACACTAAATCCTATTGTTTTGTTTTACCATGGCAAAGAGAAGATGCAAGCGGACTGCTGTGCTTGTAGCTGTTGACTGTCAACAATAAAGCTATTTTCTGAGTTATCCACAACTGTTAAAAACTCATCATATTTTTCATTTTAAGAGCCTTTTGAGGAAGAAAAATAAACTTTTTGGTTTCAGTTTCTCAAAATCTGAGGAAGATGTGAATAACAACAATTCAAAGTCCAACCAGCTAAATACCTCCTGAATGAACCTGTGCTTCCTCTCCAGGGTGGAACTCCACAACAGTCATGGCATGAAATCAGGAGCCTGGTCAAGAACAGAGAGGGAGGGGGAGGGGACGGGGAGAGAGGAAGAGAGAGGGGAGGGATGGGGGAGGGGAGGGAGGGCATAGAATCAGAGCCAGCATGGTCAAGAACAGGAGGGGGAGGGGGAGAGGGAGAGAAAGGGGAGAAAGAGAGAGGGGGATATGGCGAGAGGGACAGCACACACAAGAATGGGAAAAACAAAACAAAACAAAACAAATAACTATGCCCCAAACCCACTGGTATCTCATCTAACCCAAGAAAAACAATCATGCCAGAACCATTCCTCCCAGAGAGCAGCTATTAAGCGATTACATTAAGAATGCATGTAAAATGTAGCTATTTATAGCTAATGATCCAGAGAATGCAAAGAAAACAAATATGGATGAGAAAATAAATGAATCCCAGTGAACCATGAGAAACTCCTATCAAGTTTTCTAATTGCTGGCCAGGTGTCACTAGGAGGGTGGACAGATTACTAGGTAGGAGGTGTGGAGGGCGTGTCCAAGTGGTTCCATTCTCACCAGGTGGCCCTGGGATAATGTGGCTGGCCAGATCTGTTGGAGTCTTTCTAGAAATAGGATTATGAATTTCTGACTTGGGTAAATAACCTCCTGTTGAGATTTTTTTTTTCTTCAGAGTAAGGTGAATTAACAAAGTAACTGAGGCAGCTCTGAATTATAGGTAAAGGACGATCGTGGCACTTCAAGACAGTCATGTTCTAATGCCTTCGACAATAATCAAAATACTGGCGTCCTACCACAACAGGTACAAGTCAACGCTGTGAAAATCTTTAAGAGGACAAGAAGGTGCCATAAGGATATCAGGTTGGATCTTTGTGACCTGCAGACATGACTAGTCAAGCAATGCATTATTCAGTCCCCCATTCTACTCAAATCACATACACAGATCAACAAGGGCAGGCCTGTACCTGGGTCTGCCCGTTCAGTCACCACAACGTTCAGTATGATCCTTGTGACAAACTGATGCTGTCCCCCATTCTGGTGGCGCCCAAAGCTCAGGGATGTTAATTAAACAACTTGTACAAGCTATCCCAGAGGCTTTCTGCCAGGAAGTCAGAGCCCCTTCCCTCTGCTTCGAGGAAAGAGAGAAGGAGAGGGCAATTTCATTGGGAGCTAAAAGCACTAATGGTCCCCTAATGCAGCTCTTGATGTACTAATGGACAATAAATCCCCCCTTCCTCCAAGGAAAAGTTTGTCTTTAGAGGTTCCCGGGGCTGCAGGAGTCACCTGTTTACCCCCCTTCCCCAGAGAAACCCATTTTTTCTAGGCTGTTGCAGCAGCTGAGAGGCACGGTGTTTTCGTTACATGAAGACTTGCGTGCATATGAACCGGCAATATGTAAGTGTATGATTTTACTGCAGAAAAGGATAGAAAAAATGAAGTGATGTTCTTCTTTCAATGCGTCAAAGTCCTCGTTAAGTCATTCATAAAATTGGAGTTCTCTAAATACGTACTTCGCCCTTATTTGGTTAAAGCGTAAAACCAGTAAGCAGAAAATTGAGGGGAGTTGAGAGGTAGGAATTGGAACAAAGATAACTGGAAGTGGAGCCTTGTGCTCAGCGAAGCTCATGGGATGGGAAAGGGATTTCTAGGGATTTGGAAAAGCCCGATGGGGCTACATTCATCACTTGGGTGATGGGACAGTTCATTACTGTTGAATTTATGCCTAAGAAATCGCGGATTAGGGGAACTCTGGTTTGGAGGGAAATTTCGGTTTGTCTTAAAGACTAAAGGTGCCCTTCGTCCTGCCTCTCTTCTCCGTAACATGCTGCTCCAGACTCTCACTGCCACAAATTGCCTTTCTCCCTGCCCCAGCCACTGAACCGAACTGGAAGCCTCTCTCCTAGGTGCAACGACTGCATGTCCATCACATACTCTGTAGCACAGCAAAATCCACCTGTTAGGATCACCTAGGTCTTGAGGGTGGTCGTTGAGGATGGTCCTGGGTCCACAACTAAGTTCCACTGTATGCATACAGAAGGGCTGAGGTGTCCACATGTGGGGAGGAACTGCTACAAGGCTGAGGTGTTGCAAAAACTCTGGATGAATGGAAGACCAGCCCAGAACACAGGGATGATCACATCATAACACTGGATGTTTCTCTCATGAGCTTTCACCTCGATCCCCCGACTGCCTACTTCCCATTTTTCTGTGTTGGCAGAATTTGTGGGTTTCAGAGAGAGAGAAGGGGATTGAGTGGAGGCCATCATAATCCAAGAACAATGACAGAGATGTCCAAGGTCCTGGATTTATGCAATAATAAGCAGATCTTCTGGATACACAAAATTCACTATGCTCACACAATGGAATACTATTCAGTCACGAAACGCAATTAAGTCCCCATACCTGCTACAGTGTGGGTAAGGCATAAAACCAGTAGGGGTGGGACATACTGCATATGATCACATTTATATAGAGCACACAGAAGAGGTAAAACTACATACACAATGCAGACCAGGGTTTGCCAGCTGCTTTAGAGAACAGGGAAACAGGAGGCACTATGATGTGGGTTTCCTTCTGGGTTGTTAAAGCTACTTTAGAATTAGAAATGGTGGTCACCCAACAGTATGAACATACTAGATATCACAGGATTTTTGTTCTGTTTCAAGTGGCTAGCTTACATTCTATGAATTTTACTTCAATAATAATAGTAATAATAATAATCTTCTGCTACAAACATCTGCTACAAAAGAGAGATGTTTAAAAGAGATGATCTGGACACACATGAGCATGCACTATAGGATTTCACCTCCAAATTCTTGTCACCTAAAAATACACCCTGCAAAAAATTTTAATTGGTTGAATATTTTCTTTCTTTCTTTTTTTTTCTTTTGGTTTTTTGGATTTGGTTTTTTTTCAAGACAGGGTTTCTCTGTGTAGCCCTCGCTGTCCTGGACCTGGAGCTCACTCTGTAGACCAGGCTGGCCTCAAAATCAGAAATCCGCCTGCCTCTGCCTCCCAGAATGCTGGGATTACAGGCGTGTGCCACCACCACCTGGCGGTTGAGTGTTTTCTATCGTTCTGTTATCTCTAAAGACACTTCGCAACAGTCACAGCATGCATGTCTTTATTCCTGTGTTGAACAACTCTACTTGTAATGAGGGTCAGATTACCTTTGTCCAGTAGAAGCCCCCCGGCATTCCCATGTATACACCGACATTCCATGTATGTGAAGAGCGAAGGTTTTAGCATGTGAATAATTTATTTTTACTTTCAAAAGTTCTGAAAAAATATATGTACACACACACACACGTCTATACATATGTATGCATGCACACACACACATCTATACATATGTATGCATGCACACACACGTCTATACATATGTATGCATACACATGTCTATACATATGTATGTATATACACACACACATACTGGAATAAAGGTGATGTAACAGAAGGAAAAAAGGAATAACAACAACAATAGAAATACCCACCAAAGCTCAACTCTGAATATTTCTCTATTCCATTCTAAATGACACCATTTTAGGTGACTTTTGCTGACTAATAAGGAGGAAAGTTATATCCCAGCAAAGACACAAAAGCTTCAAGTAATGAACAGCTAATCCCAGAGTGAAGCGGTGTAGGCTGAAGGAAGACGGGTGTTAAATATGCAAATGGAGTGTCTATTTATTGCTAATGCAGACACCAGGAGAACAAATCAGAGGCATTCTCATCACCATTTGCTTTCTCCAGAACAATCAACAAGCTGGACCATGCACACATAACGGGTCTGTCCCCTGTACACCTAGGAAACGTGTATGCTCTAGAAACACAGTCATGGAAAGCCAGAGCCAGGCTCACCTGAGACACAGCTCTGCAGAATGTCTAAGAAGGGCCGTGCTCCCTTCCATCAGCATAGAAGCCAGACTCTCTAGGCTGGGCTGGTACCACGAAAGTCAGGATCTGCAGTGATGTTCTACACTCATTTCTCTGTTATCTGACATCTGACGAGAGACCATTGAGAACGTACACCACTGTTAGAGGGTTTCATGGATTTCATAGAAAAAGCAAACGGCACCTATCAAGAAAGGTTGAGTGACAGCTTCCTTTCCCATTTTATTACTGTAGTATTCTTTGTTTGAACTGTTTCAAAGACTGGGTAATCAGAAAACACAAGAAATGTGCCTTCTTACACAACACTATCAAACTGGGCAGGGACCCAGAGTTCCCAAAACAGAATCTCCATTTTGCCAAAAAAAGATGACTTAAAAAAAACACACACACACAAAAACAACCCCCCCACACACATGGAAAAAGGGAGCCGTACACGACATACTCTGGTATCACAAGTGATGCTATGTGGCCTTCCACGCCTGGCCAAGATTGCCCTTGGCAGGCACCACATGTCTGCAGTGCTGCAGCGTCACACACTCAGCTCGGCTGGAGACAGACAAGTACCATGTAAATGGGCGAAATGTTCAAGTCTCGCAGTAAATAATGGCACTTGTATTACAGCTATCGTTATAAAAATCTGTAACACTTCAAGAGACCATTATGGAGCTATTAAAAAGATTTTGCATTCAGTTTTCAAGATGACTTAGGCAGAATGCCATAGCTACAGTAATTACTTTATTTATCACTGTGTAAACGGACCTTAATGCTTCATTAAAAAGGAAAAAGCGATGGTGCTCCCAAGCACTGACAGAGCAAGCCATGGCAGCAGAGGTAGTGGTCCTGCCGGCAGGCAGACACTGGTCATCGTGGACCCCAAGGAAGTCTCCACAGACTGTGGGACAGGCAGTTAGACTGCCGGAAGAATTAAAACCTAACAAGGTTACGATACCCTGCCTGACCAACGGTGGCTGAACCTCAGATAGCCAGAGCAGACAGCTCTTTGCTTAACAGATTACAGGTACTTCTCACTTTTAGATTTGACACAATATTACAAAGTATCTATCAAGGAAGTAGAAGTGGTTTGAAAATATTCATTTAGGCCCAACACACTGTTTCAGATACTCAAAAAAGTTGAATGAAAGAAAGAAAGAAAGAAAGAAAGAAAGAAAGAAAGAAAGAAAGAAAGGAAGGAAGAAAAGAAAAGAAACAAAAAGAAAAGAAGAGAAGAGAAGAGAAGAGAAGAGAAGAGAAGAGAAGAGAAGAGAAGAGAAGAGAAGAGAAGAGAAGAGAAGAGAAGAGAAGAGAAGAAAAGAAAATTAAAGCCTTGGGCTGATGGGATAGTGCCACCAAGCCTGATAACCTATGTCCATCAGTTCTTAAGATTCACATTGTGGAAAGAGTGAACAGAATGTCCTCTCATCTCCACGTGTGCCTGCACATAACACATGCATGCTAAGTCAGTAAAGGTGAATAAATTTAAGTATCGTAGTCGTCATGGAAGTGGTTAATAAGTCTGGTGACATACATGCATAGCAACAATTTCCAGGTCCTTACTTGTGCTGGCAATCTTGCAAGGACATAAGCTATTTCTATAGTACCCCGCTGCGATAAAAGACATGTGCATCGGACAGACAGAGGGGGGAGGCTTCTACTGTGGTGTAGGGGTCCGGTATTTTTCCACATCAAACTAAATCATAGGAGTGCTTTGGCATGCACACCCACAGCTACCAAGAAATAGGAAAAGGTACAAAATAATTCAAAATGACTCACAGAAACAAGACGGTCGTTAAAGTCATGATGAACATCCAGGGGTTAAGCTAGGGCTCCAGTCCTTCCTAGGGTGCCGAGTGCCGCTCTGTAGAAACAGAGCGTGACACTAAGTCACAAACACCTGCATCAAGATGCCAATGACAGTGCTCCAATTAGGGCCAAACTGGTTAGGCACTCTGCATCATGTTTTCCAGCTGTGAAAGGAGGAAATGCCACCTCTCCCTGTGCGCGCGCGCGCGCGTGCACCTACACACATAATGAATGCTATTAACAAAGATTATTCCATTGAGAGAACATATTAGTATCTATATGGAGTATGCTGGAAGGAGGAGGAAAGTGCCGGTTGGTAAGAAATAGCCTTTTTTGAAGGAGACCTGCGGGCTGTCATGCTTCCTTTATATAAGCACTCCAATTCCCTAAGGCTTAATTGAGAGCAACTGTGCTCCACCAGCGTGCCCTTACTCTGGATGCGGCATCCCATGGCACGTAGCCATCTGTATCTTTTCCTGCCTCCATCCCACAAGACGGTAAATGAAATTTACTCTCGTATAATCTTATGAGGCAGACAATGGCCTAGAGAATTATACTTGACCCTGCTTCTGGAGGAGCACCAAGGAAAGTGGTCGAAAGAACTTCCCTGTAGTACATTGGGTTAGTGCTTTTTTGAGCCTCTGGCAGGCCTCAGCATCTCTGTGGTTAACATACATGAAAGTCTATCTCAATGGAAGCCAACTTCAGACCCTGGTCATTCTTCTGACCCAGTGACTGAGGGAGGGGCTTCTGCGGAAGGTAAAACTGCTCCCCATCCAAGGGGCACTGCAGAGTATCCCTGCAGCAGTGTTATCTGTTTCCTGAGTAGGCATCTGATACCTTCTTGAGACAGGAATGACTTCTGAGAGGAGCCATCAGCAAGCCAACAAAAAGCGTGACTCACTGAAGACAGCACACGGGCCTGGGCCAGAGCGACCAAGCTGGACCGCAGTGGGTGCTACTCATCGAAGAAGCATCGACTGCACAGGACATAAATAGAAAAGCAGTGAGAACATGCATACACACTGTCTTGAATTTAAGTTAAATTTTTTAAATAGAACAGCGTGGAAAAATCCACTGCTCTGAATTTATATTCCAGAGGATTAGGGAAAAACAATGGGAGGATCAGAACATGAATTTAGGAGTAAAAATGATCACTCTGGAGAAAGACCCTGGGGTACACGTGGTAGGAATGAGAGACGAGGCGAGCAGATGAAGACTCGGCACAAAGGGAGAGTCAGTGATTTGATCTGGCATCTGTTTCAGGGGTGGGGGTGGAGGGTGAAATCTTTAACAACAACACACTAACAAGATGGGGCACAACGCCTTTCCAAACTGCGAGGTCAACCAGGGAATGGAGGAGAAAGAAGCACAGGACACACTAGGAAACAGTCGTGTAGAAATATACTCATTATCAGTCGCACAGAAAGTCAGAATCCCCCGTTGAAAGATTAAACTGTCACCCTGGGGGAAGGAGAGGACCTAGCTCTCCTGAAAACAAACCTGAGATTTACATAAAACAGAAGAAACAGAGAAAGGTGCCCAAGGAAGAGCTGACGTCACAGAGAAAAGCAAACAAATGTGGTGACAAATGCGTAAGAGCCCAGGCCACACCAGACAGAGGGATGCTGTACATGACCCAGACCTGGGATGCTGCGCACAGGTGAGTCCCAGGAGGGGCTCTCGGGTGGGGTGGAGGGCGGGCTCTGCAGTTCAGAGCACTTGTTGCTCTGCACAAGACCAGGATTTAGTTCCCAACACCCATCTGTTGGCTTACTACTTGGCCACAGTTCCAGGGGACCCATACCTTCTTTTGACTTGCATACTTCCACGGGTACCAGACATGCACACAGTGCACGCTAGTGTATGTATGCACGTATGTATGATATACAGGCAAAACACATACACATAAGTAAATGTACAGTCTTTTTAAAAGCGCTCTTAAAGTGAAAATCACACAATTATAGAGATACTTTAACATTTTTCACCATTTGACAGTTAACAACAAACAAGGACTTGAAAATAATACAACCAGTTAAGTCTGATTTACTAAATATAAAAATGAAACCTCTCTTTAAAACAAAAACAAACACAAATTTGATTTAAAATTAACTATGTTCTTGGACTCAAATCAACCTCAGTAAGTTCCATCAGAGAGGTTTCAGAGATATATGGAGAGATCATAACAGAAAATCAAGAGGTAGGTTAAAGAGAAACTTGGCCACAAACATCTAAACAACCTCAGGATCAAAGGCCAAGCAGGTCCCTGAATTACAAGACACCTAGAAAATAACCAACAGCCAGTGACTCTGAAACAAGCAAAGGTGTGGCATAAAGCTGTCCTTGGGAAAGCGTTCTGCTTGGATGCCACTGTTCTGGGAAACAAGGTAAATGGTCAATTTAATAAACTGTAGTCAAAAGTAATATAAAAGTGATTTTTAACAGGTTACCCACTAAAAAAAAACAAGACAACAAAAAAGGTTAGTGTAACTAGTCCTTTAATGATAGCAAGTCACGCAGGCCTCTAGAAAGCTTGATCAGGAAAGAACAAGAGCGCAAGTGTTAATGAGGAATTGGATATTATCAGAGGAAGGGATATTATCATGTATAGCATGGGTATTAATAACAATAGTATACGCATAATATATAACATATATAATATACATTATAATAGTATAAGTAATAGTATAAGACTCTGGGCAATGACCTTAAACTTGATATAAACCAATTATCCAGGAAGCAGAAAAAAATGGCTCCTAGCTCTGATACATTCAGAAGCACTTTTCCTTGCCCTTTTGGATTTTTGAAACAGTATCTCATACTATAGCCAGGTTCACCTCCAATCCACTGCAGCCTGTAACCTATGCCTATGCCCCACACAAATGTTTTTTAAGTTTTGGGGGAGTTTTGGCTGATGGTGGTAAGGGCTTTTAATTCCAGCACTCAGGAGACAGAGGCAGGTGGACCTCTGAGTCTGAGAACAGCATGGTCTACAGGGAAAGTCCCAGGACAGCCAGGGCTACACAGAGAAAGCCTGAAAAGGTCTAAGAGGCCTGAAGGAGGGAAAAAAATGGGTTTTATTCTTCCAGAATCTTGTAGTTTGCTACTGTTAATACTTATAAATTAGATATTTTCTGTTATATAAATAACTGTAGATTCTAAAAAAAAATAAAATTCATAAAACATGAGAAAAATGTAACCCTAACAGCAAAATATTAAGAATTATTATTATTAGCCCATCTCAAAAAAGATATTATAAAACATTAAATATTAGAAACAATTATGGTTTATTCAGAAATGCAAAGATGACGCCTTATTGGGAAATCTAATCAATATCATTTATTATGCCACAAAATAAAAGCAAGAGCTCACAATTATATTGTGTCAAAAGGCATTTAATAAAATGCATCAGCTTCTTTCAATTGAAATTAGAAC
This sequence comes from Apodemus sylvaticus, assembly GCF_947179515.1. Taxonomy (NCBI): domain Eukaryota; kingdom Metazoa; phylum Chordata; class Mammalia; order Rodentia; family Muridae; genus Apodemus; species Apodemus sylvaticus. The sequence goes on from NC_067472.1 coordinate 140,632,942, forward strand.
AGGAATGAATAGGCCAGCTTTAAACGGACTAAACTGTCATTTACTAGAACTTAGGATGTTTACTGCTTAAACACAGAAGGGTTTTCATTTGAGCCAGGAGCAGTACAGTGGGTACCCTTCTCTACAAACACAAAAGCAACAGTAAACAAGCATGGCTGAGCATGCAGTCATTTACAGGAGAATTTAATATCATCTTGTTTAGGAGCAAATAAGACAGCCAATTAAGAATTGTTCATATCGTGAACGTCTATAATCTTCTTTACAGATTTATTTATTATTATTATATGTAAGTACACTGTAGCCGTCTTCAGACACACCAGAAGCGGGTGTCAGATCTCATTATGGATGGTTGTGAGCCACCATGTGGTTACTGGGATTTGAACTCAGGTCCTTGGGAAGAGCAGTCAGTGCTCTTAACCTCTGCGGTATCTCACCAACCTATATAATTTAAAATCATTTAAATGTTTGTACCTGACAAGTGATATATACATCAAGAAAAATTAATTAAAATTACACAAAACACTGTAAGAACTATTCTTTATATAATATCATGATCTCCCTTTAAAAAGAAAACTAAACCCGATATATTGGACATATGTATTTAGTTTTACATGCTGAAGAGGAAAACAGAGACGAAGGACAGTATATTTTCCGTCTATGTATTACCCACTCCTGAGTACACACAGTGCCTGGATCAAGCCCTGGGCTTCATGTATGCCAATCAAGACGTCTACCAGTCTACCACTTAATCACACCCCCAGACCACCTCAAGTACTAAACTGTGTGTGTGTGCGCGCGCGCGAACTGTGTGTGTGTGCGCGCGCGCGCACATTTTTATTTATTTTGCCCCATTGTTTTTTGAGACAGGTCTTGTCTCGCAACCTTGAATGGGCTCCAGCTTCCGGCCATCCTCCTGCAAGTTCCCCACATGCTGGGATTACAGGCTCTTATAAGCAAAAATTTCAAAGAGACCAGATACACCCGCACTTGCATAAATAGCTAATGACTGACTGATCAGTAGATAGGTGCATATATACAGAGTATCTTGTAGGCATATAAAACTTTGAAAACAAATGCCCTGTGGCTTATTTCTCAGAAGGGAAAGCAGAAAACACCCTGCAATGGCCTCAGGTCAACTTGGATTTCGATCCTGACTACACTTAGCCGATGGGAGGGAACCATGACAGCCAGTGCTCACTGGCCTGCTGAGCAAGGATGAAATGCTTACACTTAGTCTGAAACCCAGTCATTACTGGTACGTTTTATTATTAGCTCATTCCTCTAAAAGAGGATGGCAGAAAGAAAAAACGCAACTTCCCCACTGTGGGTTTCCAAGGCCTTGCCCGGCAGCAGCTACATCCACAGCGTGTGCATCATTCAAATACAGTGGGGTGTTTGGGCCGTTCCTTCCAGTATTACTGCAGCTCCCAGCCTGAGGCAGCCGAAGGTGAGCTGAGGGTGCTGGTGACCTAGGGTCTCCCTGAAGCTTATCACAACCACCAACCCTCAGGTACCTTCTAACTGGTACCTTAGACACAGCAACTTCTCTCAATACTTACAGGCCGCCTGCTGGCGGGGCCAGGGACTTCCTGGAGATGACTTGAGACTTGGAGAATGAGAAAAGGCACTAAAGTAGCTCTCTATGTCCAAAGCTTCCACTGCTCCGGGACAGGAGTGGAGTAAAGACAGAAACTACAAGGGAACTCATGCTATTTCCTGTATTCTTCAAAGGAAAAACAATGTCCACACAGTCACCTCCGTGTCCTGATACTGACCCAATGTAATTGGTTGAGACATTACTAATTAAGAGCAAAATATGAAAAAGCATCAACGGAGAGAGGTAAGGAGTTAAGCTATACACTGTAAATGGCTTTAAATTCCTATCAGAGGGAACTCAAGGCTTCCTTGAGAAATGGCCTCAAAGATGACAGAAACATCACAGTATCAAGTAGATACTGTTCCAAAAGTGGAAGGATCCAGCAATGTCCAGCAGCTAAATCCTTTCAAGACAGACAAACTCGAAAGTAAGAAGAAACAAGACATCCAGCTCTCCTGAAGGTATCACTTCTCTACAGCAGAAAGGTTGTGGTCCAAATAATATCATACAAGGAAATAAAACCATCTGTGAGGAACATTAATTCACTATGGTTTGGCTACCACAGAATGCTTCTCAATCTCTCCACAGATAAGTTTAAAACTATAATAAGCCATAAGCTGTGTGTGTGTTTAAGAGAGGGGGGGGAGGGATGGAGGGAGAGAGGGAGGGAGAGAGAAATTCAATTAACTTTATGACTGCACTCTTGGGGGCAAAGTCACATTTCCTTTAAGGAGAATATATCAAAATTTCCTTGGTTCTCTAACCCTGAACACATTCCTGATCTAAACTGAATTTCTACTTCATTTGCTTTTTCTTCTGAAATATTAGCTACTGTCATTGAATAATGTATAACTTCTAATAATTCAAAACAATCCATTTTATATCTATCACTAGCCTGTGCTATACAACTCACCTGAGATGTCTAGGAGTTAACACTTAAGTTCTCACTCACTAATACTATGAAAAAGATTCCAATGGAAACAGTTCCACAGACAGCCGCCCTCGTTCACTACAGCAGCCCCATGCCCTGGGCTTTCCTAGTTTTGTGTCCAGGAATAGCTATGAATGCCAACAGTCTACAAATAGTTGAAATCACTGGCTGCCATCGGGAGGGGAGACCAGAAGCCATTACTGACACATGTCTGAGCAGTCATCTGGATGGATTTGGGGCTCCTCAGCTGAGTCTTTAAAGATCCAACAATATACACAATTCTCCAGGGAAGAAAGCTAAAAGCACAGAGCCCAGTGTGATTCCCATGTAAATGAGCACGGAAGCCAACTGACGGACACTATATATGTCGAAAACAAACAGTCAAGAGCATATACAAATTTTATGTAGAACATGGGTTTGGAAGGAGTGTACAGGGTGGAGGAAGCAGGCAGAGACTGAAGCGTGTGTCTAAAGGATCCCCTTATTTCATCTTATGCATGGGGAATTTCTCACAGGGCCAGCATGATACCTCTCACCTGGCATCCAGAAGCACCAGTCAGAGAATAAAGTGCGACCCTGGGCATACGGGGAAAGAACCTTAATTTCTTTCTTTCTTTTTTTTTTTTTTAACTCACAAACCTGATCCCAGAAGACCAAAATAAGAATTAAAATGGAAACAAAATCCCACGGAAATAATTTAAAATAAAGATTAACGTGAAACAATGTTGCCACCATCAAACAATCAATGACGTCAATGCCCAAGTACATACAGGGAGTAGATTATGAAATCCTCATCCCACATAACTTTACAAGTAATTAAAAACAAGGTTAGCATGGAATTCACAACACAGAAAGACTCTGAAATGCCAGGAGATAAACGTCAAACTATCAGAGGCTCAACTGTATGTTTTTCAAAAATATGTTTTAATGTGTTTTTAAAATCTACAGTAGTAGCCGGGCAGTGGTGGCGCACGTCTGTAATCCCAGCACTCTGGGAGGCAGAGGCAGGCGGATTTCTGAGTTCGAGGCCAGCCTGGTCTACAGAGGGAGTTCCAGGATAGCAAGGGCTACACAGAGAAACCCTGTCTCAAAAAACCAAATCCAAAAAACCAAAAAACCAAAAAAAAAAAAAAAAAAAAAAAAAATCTACAGGTAGTATGTCCCCAGTGCTCTTGGTAATGAAATTTTAAGACTTGGCTGTGGCTTCTTCCCTTAGACTTGTCAGAGTGACATAGCACTGTCCCTTTATGCTTTATCAAGTTTTACTTCTTAAACAGAACAAAATAAAATCAAAGGCCAACAGCCAGAATACCACACAGGATCAGAGCACTTGGGTTCGTGGCCCCAGCTCTGCCCTTGCTCCAATCTCAAAAATGCCTCGGAGAATCCACTTCGTACCCAGGGAATGAGAAGTTAGCTAGATCATCCCAGGGTATCTCTTAGCCTGCTGTACCTGCGAACGGAGGCCAGCTGCCTTGTCTGTGTCTCATCACACCTTAGGTACCAGGAGGCAGGCAGGGCAGCAGAACAGCCTGCTCAGGCGAAGAGACTCCAAGACGCACAGCCAGGTGTTTGTCTCTGCTGCCTGCCAGGTGGCACTCAGCACCTGCAGTCCTTGCCTGCACCTTGGACTTTGTTGCTACTTTTAACTGATGAGTTCCACAGATCCAGGCTATAAGAATGCACATACCTGTGTCAAAGGGGTATTGCTGGGTATCAGCAATCCATGCTCAGCTTCCTGTTCCTCATAAAGAAGGAAAGGAGAAGACAAAGATGGCTCCTTTGAGACTGAAAGTAAACAGGCACTTCCACTCACTAAGAAGTTAGGATATAAAGTAGCCATTTAGAATCAAAAGCTTATAAAAAAAAGTGAGTGATCAAAGATATCCCCAGATGACTCAGTGAGCACTCTCGTTAGATGTTCTAGCCACAAGGAAGAGGTGTTACACCATGCTGTGCCCACCCAGGCAGTCTGCTAGCAGCCAAATCTAATCTCTTAGACAAAATATGGGATGATAGGATTACATAATTAATTTTCCTGTTAGGCATAATTGTTGCTGACTTCATGTCATTACAGTGTCAGCTCATCTGGTAGGCGATTGCGATCACATTCTAATTACAAAAACACACAAACAATTTGTAACTGTTCATTAGTAAATAATGAGCAAGGCCACACTGGCTTAATGAACTCTTAGAAAAAAAAAAAATTAAAGGCAAAATAAAATAGAGAAGAGGTCTTAAGAAATTAATCAATGAATCCTAATGAAATCTCTTGCTTGGGTGACTAGGAATACCTGTTAAGCATTCTCCACGAGCCAGCTGTTCAACTTGATTAAATGTCAGAGTGACCCAAAGCAGTCTGTGTCACCAAGAACCAACAGCAAGACAAATGTTTAAGATACAACTGTCAACTGAGCATGTGGTACACTTGGGAGGTGGAGGCAGGATCATCAGGGGCTGGACACAAGATGAGTGGGGTGAGCATACACACAGTTGCACATTTTTGAGAGTTATGACTAGAATTTGCTACAGACAGTGTAATTCCCACATTTTACAGCGAGGGAAAGGTTAACTGGCTTCTATGTTCTCATCATAGGTGTTCTTGCTGATGATCACGCTTAGAAGCTGAAGACACTGAAAACGGTCCGTGTGGAAGCATGATGCAGAAGGTAGATGGCTTTGTTAGAGAGCGATCATTCCCTAATATTGAAACACAAAAAATCAGAGATTAAAGCCAGTCATGGTGGCTTCAATCATGGGATCACACGCCTGTGATCTCAGCCCTTAGGAGGCCAAAGCAAGAGGATTGCTATAATTTCAAGGAAAGAGGTAAAACTACTCACTCCAAGGGAGTAGTTAGGGAAGGGAAGGTTAGGATCCCATAATTTCCCTGGAGGGCACAGGACCAATGACCTAAATACCTCCCACTAGACCACACCTCCTAAAGGATCCATCAACTTTCAAAAGCATCAAAAGGGACGAAGCCTTTCTTGCACAGACATTTAGGGGACATTCAATGTCTAAAATACTGAAAAGATGCAAATAAACAGAAACTGCTAGGGTATACTATGAGGTGGAAACTGTTGAAGTCACTGCTTTCAATTTCCATTACACTGAATCATACCATCTCCTAAACATCTGGCATTAAAGGGTTTAATGAATGATATCTTGCTTGAATTAATGATAATGATCCAAATATACCTAGTGAATTACAAATTTGTTGTTCAAGAAAGAACAGATATGACCCAAAAGATAGGGCGAAAGAATAACCCAGCTCTAAATCAACCCTCAAAGAGTTCCTTCACCAAATCCTAATTAGCGAAAAACCAAAAATCCCCCCAAAAAACCAAAGAGTAAACCCTGAGGACATCCAAGTGCCAAAACAGGCTCAAAGAAATAACTAGCAAGTCACACCCACCTCAGCCCTTGAATTCCTCACCTAGGGGCCTCTGTTCCCCAAAAACAAAAAATGCAAGTTTATAAGGAGTTCTTATAAACTCCTAAGGGCGTATTAAATTCTTAAGCCTATGACTGACAAGGAAATGGAAAAGACACCATGTCTGGAAATGCTCCTTGCCCTCTACACAGAAGCACGCACGACTGTAGAGCATGAGGTGGAGCAGGGGCTGACAGGTGCTTTTTTGCAGTAGACAGCCTGTAGTCTACTTCAGCCATACCGCACTAAACGTGCCCAGTCTCGTCTCCCCTAGGGATCTAAGGCAGGGCCAGGCCTGGTTAGTGGATGTGGATGACAGAAAAACACCCTCCATAAAAAAGAAATCTACTCAAGAACTGTGTGTGCTTCATTTCTGCACCCAGCCTGCTAGGAAATTGTCTCGCACCAACCTCTGGCACATCCCAAAGCCCCCGCACCTAACCAGGACCCAGCGCAGCAGCTGCGTTTACTACGTGGCAATCTAGAGGCACACAGAGCCTCATCCCGGCTCCCACCTAGTTTGTTCCCCACCCACCCCAGGCACTACACGGTGTGTATCATTTTCTTGGTGTCTACACAAATGCAACCATAATGTAAACAGCCTCATCTCTTCTTCAAGTTTACAAAGTACACCTTGGCCTTTCTGCCTAGTAGCCTGAGATCTATTCAGACCAGGCTGCCCTGGTGCTTTGTTGAGGTGCAGCACACCTTCCACTCCATGCACGTGTCTGATGCTGATGGACGAGTGAGCTGCTTCTTACCGGATACTACCACAAACAATACTGCTGTCCCTACTCAAGCAGGTGTGTTTCTAAGATAAATCTCCTGAAGTGGGACCTCGGTGTGGAAGATGACATACAATTATAAATGACCGTGACTGTGCTAGTTTACCTTTTGTGAAGGCATCCACAGTGATGCACTGGAGTTCTTGCGTCCTCAAAATCCTGAGAACACAGCCTGTTCTAAGAATCAAAACGTGAAAAGGTTTCTCACAGATGAAGTCAAGTAACACCGCCAGTAATTTCAATCTGCCATCTTGATGCAGCACCTCTAATTCTTCAAAGAGTGATGGGCAGGACCTTAATTGTCAGGACACCGTAATAGCAGAGAACTAGGCTGCTCCCCACCTCCAGGACCTGGCCTTAGCCAGTTCCAATGGCCTCACTCTTGTCAAGTGAGTGGAAAGCAAGCAGGAAGAAAGAAGGAATCCAGGGAAAATGGCGCAGACAGGGGGAGCCCTGACTCGGCCCTTCCCTGCCCCCTCATCTAGCATTCACTGACCACAGGGGAACCGACTGGGGTCACTAGAGGGATCAGATCGCATGGGGTCATGCTGACAAGTCCTCAGATCCAATTAGGAGTAGCTGGTGACGTAGTGTGATCACACAGAAATGAACTCGTGATTTCTGTAGAAATTCATGCGGAGGGCTTAACCGAGCAAATCAGTACAGACACTGCTGCTGTACTTGAGGAACACCTAACTTCATCCTCCTCTCTAGGTAATATTACTAGAAAAAAAGCTATTAACATAAAATGTAACTACCCTCTAAAGCATTAAGTTTGTGTTAAGATATTATTGTGCTAAAACCATTAGACTGTTACTCTCGGCCCTACTGGTCCCAGCACAGGCCGATACGTCAATACAAGCAGTGAGCAGAGATGGTACCCAGAAAGCATATGGGGTTCCAAGTCTGAACACCTGGTTCAGGCCCCAGCAGACCTCCCAGCTGCTCTCAAGTTCTATGTCCCACTGTACACAATGAAGAGATTGGTGGCTTTTACTCCTAGAAATGAGAAAAATACAAAGGTCATTCATAGAAAGCGCTCTTCTCTATTAAAAAAATAAACAAAGCCAGGTTAGTGGCACTGTTATGGCCTTTAGAGGACTATGTGCCCCTTCTCTGGCTGTCTCTGTGCTGTGGTCCATCCTAGGGTTCGAATCCTCCCTGCATGTTTTGCTGTGCTCCATTCTCTAAAAAGAAGAGCACTTTGGGCCTCTGCACAGCCCAGGCTCAGCCGTGTTTTCCTTCCTTCCTATAGCTCCTTGCCTCCCCATCCTCTTCCACACCACATCTGTCCCCATCACTCTACCCACTGACCTCAGGTCTGGCCCTCAAAGCCATCCTGCAGAGGCCTCCATTTCTCTTTCCGTCGGCGCTAAGTGCCTCCTCTCTATCCTACACTATGGCCACCCACATGTGGCCTCTTCACAATTCATTCTCCTCTCCCCAGCCATTAAAAGATGACCCTCCTTCCGCCCCACCCAAGGCACTGCCTTTTCACCTGTTTTTGCTTTCATACACCACCACATGGACCACTGCCCTCTGAGCACCCATGTTTTCTTGACTCAGAGAGACTTTAAAAATCTAATTCATGGGCTAGAGAGATGGCTCAGCGGTTAAGAGCACCGACTGCTCTTCCCAAGGTCCCAAGTTCAAATCCCAGCCACCACATGGTGGCTCACAACCATCTGTAACGAGATCAGATGTCTTCTTCTGTTGTGTCTAACGACAGCTACAGTGTACTTAGATATAACAATAAATAAGTACATATAAAAAAATCAAATTCATGCTGGCCCTCTCACTATCTGGTCCCTGTCTTAGGGGTGGGCAGTGACAGAGGCATCACACACACACATGGAACCTGGACACATCCCTGACATGCTGATCACCGCTGAGAGGCCTGTTTAACTTGAGCTCCCGACAGTCAGTCATCTGACTCTCTACCATGGATCCTCGTTAGCGTCACCCCCTCTCTTGTCTACTCTGATGATGTTCTAATTGGCCAACCCACTATTGTTCATGTGATGGTTGGAGTGATTTTTTTTTCTTGCAAATACCGTGTTCCCCTACCCCACGTACCACATTACCTTAACATTTTACCCCAATCTCCCAATTTCTAATTGTTCCTACTGCTAACACAAACCCCTCACCTTGGCTTCTGGGGTCCTATGTGACCCGAATTGTTCCCTCCCATTACAGGCCCTCTACACACATTTCCTTTCCTGCTGTGCCTTACACTGCCATGTCTCCAGCGGTGCCTGTTAATGTGTGGCTCGTTGGATAAAGATGTCTTAGGACACTAGTCTCTCCTGAAATACAATACCTTCAGCAAACTGGATTCTCCAACATAATTAGGTTTCACCCAATGCTAGGTTGCAGGCAGCCCATATTCCTAGAAATAAGCCCAAGTTGGACTATAGAAGGATTTCTGGCAGACAGATAAAAGCCAGCCTTCCTCAAGAACCTGTAAGAAACGGGCTTTCTGTCCCCAATAGTCATTTACTTCCAGCAGAAGGGACACGGCTCTCCAATGACATATACCTGTAGCTGCAAAATAAAGCCTCTGCTGGCCTCCAGGCTCTCTTGGTTCTACGTGCAAGCATTTGTTGTGTATCTCAAAGTCACCACACTAACACGCTGGCCCTTCCCACTCCCCAGCCTCCCCTCCTTCCACACACCCCTTTGTTCTCTATGCAAGAGCAAGGCCTTGTTTTGTTCCTGCCCCCACAATCTCTCACTCTCTCACTGTGGCCACGGTTCTGTCTTGCTCTCTCATGTTTCTCTAGCAGACAGCCCTGGCCATGTCTACCCTGTCTCTGTCTCTCCCTCTTTGTCTCTCTCCAGACCACTCTTCCAGAGGACTCCAGATAGTATCTCTCTTATCCACAAAAACAAAAATAAAGCACTGCGTAACCCTAAAAGCGGAGCAGTCATGCGGGCAGCGTCTTCGCCGTGCCCCTGCATCCCCATGAGGACTCCGGAGCCCAGTGGGCACTTGGAGCGTGTCCCTTCTGCTGGACACAAGTGAATGACTCCTTCTGGGGACACAGAACCTATTTCTTTCAAGTCCTTGAGGAAGGCTGGCTTTTATGTGAGTGCCAGAATGAACAGGCCAAGGGAAGGACATGAATGAGTCACGGAGCCAGCCTACTCTAAAGGACAAGATAATTCCAGTGACCTCAAAAGTCCATTGTAATAACTTGATGATGTATCAGTGTCATGGAAACGTGGTTTCTTGTGTTTACGTTTCTAAATCACATAGAAAACATGATTTTTTTCTGAGTTCTCTTTTTTTTAAAAAAAAAAAAAACATCTAATTTGTTCTGTTTTCAAAAGTCAGGATGTGGTCATAGGAAGAAGAGGAATTAAAAAAAAACACTGAAAATAACCTATTAATTATGGAATCATCATTGCCATAAACATGCTTCCTTAAGGGCTTGCTGGCAAGTGCCTTTACCCTCTGAGCCATCCTTCCTGTCTCTGCTTTTATTTCTAGATGAATCTTCACATGTGTCCTGAGAAAATCTACAACCTTCAGTCATCCTTACAGCTGCAGACACAAAGGACCAGGAGGCCGGACACACCTGTGCCCCTTTGCTCTCCCAGAGTCTGTGCCACCAATGCTGGGGGAGGGGCAGTTTTGCTCAGATGTTTTCAATATAGCCCTCTGAATGCCTGGGGCAAAGATATATAGAACGCTTTTTGCTGCTTGCTAAAACAAACAAACAAAGCAAACAAACAAAAAAAAAACAGGTGCAAACCAAGTTGCAGGACTGAATGGCAGTGACCATGTCTGAGCGGCACAGTGTCCATGTCTAAGCGGTACAGTGTCCATGTCTGGGCGGCAGTGTTCACGTGGGAAGCAACTTCCTTTACCCTGGAAGAAAGTGACTGCCACACACAGCGTCCTGGCAGTTTCAGGAAATGTTAAAAACTGAACAGGCGAGGGGGTTTATTGGTCATGTTTTTTTATTTTTTTTTCCTGTCCATTCAGAAATGTAGTCAAGTTGACAATCAGGAATAGCCATCAAAAATGTCCAGGGAAAGGACAGTGAAGCCATATCTTTAGATTTACAGTGGGCACAGCTTAATGGTAAGGAAAACAGGCATTACCACAGAAATTTCTGGCGATAAGGCACCTAAAAGAGATACCCCACAGAGCTTAGAAATGTTACATTCCACTGAAATCTACAAAGTATACTTTCGAAAACTTGAACTCAATGTTTGTAAAGTAATATGTGATATTTTTGTATCTATTTTATTCTTGTTTTCAGTCTGTAGCCCAGGCTGGCCTTAATGGCTGGGCTTCTGTCTCCGCAAGCAGACTGCTGGGACTAAGGCCATGTGCTGCCATACCCAGCCTTGTGTGGTGTTTTAATATGCAGGCACACTGTGTAATGCTAGGTCAGTCTATAGAGAGCTTGTTTATCTCAAGTGCAGAATCCCTACAGAATTCTTTGTTACGAAGCACAAGCACCCTACCATGCAGGGCCAACAGCAAGACCTACCTCTTACGGGTTAAGTGAGAACTAACTTATCAAAGTGTGATTTTTTTTAATAACATAAAATATTATTAACTACCACTCTTTGGTATTTCTACCCATGATAGTTTTTAAGACCACAAATATATTCAAGTAAGATTTGCCAGCCAACAGGACCAACCCTCTCCTGGAATACAATACTTCCATCAAACTGGGTTCTCAACATAATTAAGTTTCACTCAGCCTCCTTTGAGAGATGATCGGTGGTCACAGACAGTAGAGGAGGAAAATGCAGAGGATGGCGGGGAGTGGGAAGAAGTGTTTCCTGGACAGAGTGCTCCGGTTTTGCACGGGGAGCTGCAGCATGCCTTTGAGGGAGCAGCCCGCAGGTGAGCCTCCAGAGCAAACATTTTACCAGCCACCTTTCTCCTGCCTTCAGAATAAGGCTAACCCAATCTTTACCCTGCAGACACAGCAAGCCACATCTTAATTGTATACAGCACACTTCCCCCTGTTGAACTTTTATCCTCCGAAGCTGAAATCCCACTGCTCTCAGGCACATTGATTTCTATGTCACACACAACTAACCACAAAACCCCCTCCGCCTCCACCATAGCTGTCAGCATGGCTACTGCAAATTCCCAACTCGGCTTTGGGGGGGTAGGAGCTCTTTTTACCTTTGTTTGGCTTCCTGTTTATTGGTGTATTTTTTCCCCTTTTTCTTTCTTTTCTGTTTCCCTCTTCTCAAACATTCTGGTCCTTCCCCTGTTTGTTAAGTGCTTCTCTAGCTTGCTTTTCTTCTTGGCCCCATTCATCATCTTATTAACCATGGCTATGACATTCTCCAAAAGAAAGATTGCAAAAATCCAAAGCATTAATAGGCCCTTGAATGTATGGGTGAATTGATGGTGTGTGCATGGGGCAAAACCGCATGCCAAGCAAAACAAAGGCAGGAACGCTAAGGTATTTTACACCACCAAGGTTATTAACCCAAAGCTTTGGCCATAACTCTTTTAGTTCATAAAGTAAATAATATGAGTCAAAATTGTTTTCAGTAAAAAATAATGCCCAGGCTTGGGTTGTCTTCCGCAGCCAGGATTCCTCACAGTACTGTGCAACCCTGTCCTTATCAAAGCTGAGTCTCTAAGCAGAATCCGGGAGCAGCTACGGCCCTCCTGTGAGTGAGCAGATAAGATTTCTTGTTCTAAGGTTAATATTTTCTTTTAGCTGAAGTATCATTTTCCACAGACCATCTTCTATTTCATATACACTTCATTTGTATGATACAGATTCAAAAGACAAATTTTGTCAGTTGGTGCCATTAGCCACCAAGGATCTTCTATTTGGTACCAGAAAATATAATGTCTAATCATTAACCATTCTGTTTAGAATAAATACCCAGTTAAGCTTCAGCTATGAAAAATTACAAGTGTCACTTTGAAAGAAATGAAAAAAAATTGATCTATGTCTATGTCTCAAGCCAATGAGGGCTGCACTACAGAGGCAAACAGCAAAGTCCCTCAGGTCAGACCCTTACCAGGGACCAGGGAAGGTAGCCTGTGGGTAATCACATCACAAAATACAGGTATCCATGGGCTGCCACCATTTTCCTGGATGTTCAGCACAGTTGTGAATAAAGCATTAACTGAAGTCAACTCCTGAGGTCCATGAAGAGTGTGACCCACTCTAACCAAGGGCAGAGCCACCACAAACACGGTGACTATGTGGATCCCACATACAAAGTTACAACTGGTTTGATTGTTTGCTTGTTTTTGCAAATAACGTAAACTTGAGTTTGTGGGGAAATGTACTTTATACATTAGACCTCTGGGTTTGTTCCTTATTTCCCTTCACATCTTTGCATCTCTGTATGTAACAAGTTGGAAGGCATGGGGACTAAAGAATGGCCATTTTAGAGGCTGAGAAACCTTCAGTGAAGGCTTTGAGGCATGGTCTTCACCAGGACCTGGTGAATCACACATACCTGGCCTTTTCTGTGGAAAAGATCAGGCAAGGACTCTGGGAAAATGAGTGTACACTGGAGATAAGCTTTAAGAATATTCTGAAGGTTAGGCACAACATACAAAGTTGAATTTCCAGTTAATTTGGTCTTTTATAACCTCAATGGGCAAATCCATCTGATTATCAATGTTGGGTTTATCCACAAAAAACCTCGAAGAGGTAGGGGGCAACAATGTCTATAAAGTAGTGATAAACATACCTAACAGTGTGTATCTCACTCAGAACTAAAATTCCATGGGACAATCTACCAACTCTCTTATTCCTGAAGAGATCTGTAGACCAGTTCTAACCCTCATGGTATCTGTCAGCATGGTATCTTCTTAACTAACCATCAAGCAAGCTCAATTTGCAGTGGAACAGCATACATCTGGACAGAGTACCAGATTCACTGGTCACTCTGACTCCTACTCAGTCAGGAGACCATCAGCAGACCTTGCAAAGTGTGATGGCTATTCCTGGTTGTCAGTTTGACTACATCTGGATTGAACTGCAATCCAGAAATGGAGGGAACCTCTGTGATCCAGATCTTAAGGCTGGAAGACACCTGGATCTTGACATGGAGATCTTGAGGCATAGTGGCCATGAAAAGCTTAGGCCCAGGCAAGGTAGTACACACTTGTAATCTCAGGAGTCTGATGTAAGGAGACTCTGAGTACAAAGTCAGCCTGGGACAAAGCAAGTCCCAGACCCAGGCACGGTGGCACACACCTTTAATCTGGGTCACACCCCCTGCTGGAGGCCTCCATAAGGACATGGGAAGAAGGAAGATTAACTCTCCTTCACCTGTTACACTTACTTACTTGCCAGTATATCTGTTGGAACTGAACAACTACTAGATTCATACACTTTCCATTCATAGCTGCCCACTGTTGGGGTAGTCGGGACTATAGACCTTAAGTTATTTCAATATAGTTCCTTAATAGACATTCCATAAGTTCTGTGATGCCAGAAAACCCTTAGTAATATACAAAGGGATCTAACTATGGGACAAACTGTGCTATCCAGGTAAAGGAACAGCTAGCTGTACTGTCTCTACAATCTCTTCTGTCATAGGGCTCTGTGACATATTTGGATGGGAACTGACCAACTGTCATGGGACTTTGTTCCATACACGAGAGCGTGACCCAGCACTGTGACAACTGCGTAGATCATGATCCAAATAGGAGTGACAGGTCTTCATAAACAAAGGAGCAGGATCTCCAGAGAGGACAGGAACTGTTCCTCTTATGACAGACGTCAAAGGCACACGCTGACCCTTCCCTGTCAACATAGGTCGGTGGCTCAAGCCTGAAGGGCTGACAGGAAACACTGAACAAGGCCACAGAACTTTCTAACTCCTCCCACCGATACCTCCTCAAAGTCTGCTGCTGCTTTCCTTCTGCCAACTTCAGCCCCTTAGATCTTCACAGGCTGTCTCCAGAGGCTGGGTATTGGGGTTGGGGGTGACATTCTAAAGGCTACTTTCTTCACTCTAAGACAGGGTGGGAGGTTAAAAGGGAAAAACAAGTTAACTTTCTTAAATTTAATACTTATTTTTGAACACTCCCAATCTTGAATGAACTTGAGAGTTGTTAATTTGATGTTCCCACTCAATACCCTTTAAGAGCAGCAATGGCACAAGACTTTGTTTTTCAAGCAAAGGACCCCACGTGATTTCTCTATCAGATTTCAAGCAGAGTGCTGTGACTCAGCCCACCCTTTTGGATAGATCCCACCCAGGAATCTCCTATCACCTTACTCCTCTACTGTCAGGCAGGAGACACGCTGTCCCAGGCAGAATCCATGCAAAGTTCCAAGTCCTCCTCTGTCAGTTCCCTAATCTCTACACTGAAAGACACCAAGGAACCAACTGGCCATCGAAATGTCACTGGTCAAACACTTCAGCACCATGCTGGGTACAGACCAGAGTGAGCCCCACTGTGGTTCCTAGGACAGGGAAGACAGGGATGGCAGGGTGGACGGCAGGCTGTTCCCGGTCTCAGTGTGTGCTGCTGAGTGAGTCACAGGAAAGCAGGAAATAATTAAACATCAGGGATGGTTGAAGTGCCCTGTGCAAGGGCAAGAGACCAGGGCAATTTCAGTCCCTGTGGGTGAGCTGGCCCTCCCAGGGCACGCCACTTTCCAAAACACCTTCTTCAGACATTAGGCTTGTGCCAGAGAAATGACTTACTTTTAAAGCATCTCTACTGTAAACTACAGATTCTTTGGAAAAGAAGCCTATTAGCATCTAAGGGTGGGGTGAGCTGCTCTCTTTAAAACGCCTCCATCGATCGGGAAAACCCTCGCCGTCCTCGCGCATCCAATACTAACCACTTACCATCTCCATTACACCTTAAAGACAAGACGAAGACACTGCCCAGATCTCAGCCATAGCTGTTTCTCTGATGAGTTATCAGAGACTTGTTTTTATTCTGCACACTTTTAGGACAGTTCAAGTTCAACACACACAATGCTTCATTCATGCTGTTAAATTGATAATATTAACCTTTCTTGCTGAGATGCATTAAAAACTCTGGCTTTTCAGAGCAAACGTAATTAGTTCACATTAGTAACTTCACCAGCAGCAGCGACAGAAGCAAAGTGAATGAACAGGATACAGATTAATGTAATCAAAATATCATCTCCCATCTTGTCTGTTCTTCAGGCAGCTGGCTGCACTTCCTCCCTTGGTTGAAGGCTTTTTTTTTTCTTCTTTTAATAAAAACAATAGATCAATGAAATGGATGTCTAACTACTATAATGCCCCCTCGGGGGAGTACTGTACAGGAAACTGTTTTGGTGAGTGATCCCAAAAGTTTTTAATTTGATATGCCTGCTCAATACCATTGTGACAATACAGAACTGCTTCCAGGGCAGAGGGCGTCACAGTGGAGAGAGAAAGAGAGGGAAGCCAGAAACTGCACATGGGTCCTGGGATTGTGGATTTCTAGGTACCAGTGTAAGTCTCTCATTCCCTAGCACGGCGGCACAAAGAGAAATGAAACGTTTTCGTGTCCAAAATGGAATTCTCTCACACCCTGAACGGCCAAACTATGTAAGATGGGTGGGTTTTGTGGTTACTTTTTGTTTTTAAATCTGGCAATCCTCTCCACCTTGTTCAGAACCCCACGCTTCCTCAAGAGAACCATTCTGTCCTTTTCCCCTGGGACCCCATGGCCTGCGCTGGCCAATCTCTAGAACACATGAGTGGAAGGAATGGCCACAGAGCGAGACCTAGAAGGTTGCTTCTGCCATCAGAACTGAGCCCTTGCTTTTGGTGCCGCACTCTATGTTAGAAGAGGGGCAAGCCAGATGCTGCCAGTCAACGTTTTGCTCCCACATGGACCCTAGAAATGAAGTCAATACACAGAGAGGCAGGCGAGACCACGGAGAACCCTTGACCTACCTGAAGACTATCCTGAGACTGCCAGGAAGCGAGACCCAATGTTCTGTTCACATAAACCAATGAGTTTTCTTTATGCAACACATGTCCAACAGGCTGCAAACCCCTACTGGAACTTACAGGAGTATTTGAGACTAGGTCAGCTACTTCTCATGGTGCTGAAGGGTGCGTGGGCATGGGAACATTTCCCTGAAAGCTCCCTAGACTCTAGGACTCAAGGCGAACGCCTGCTACAACTGATCGGCCCTGCCATTAGGAGTCCTCAGAAGCCACTTTCAGGAGCAGCCATGAAGGGCAGCCCTCCACACACGATTACGTGCAAATTGCAGGAAAGTTTCGCCCTATACACTTCTCTTTGCCTTAAAGGGAAATATATGATTAAAAACAACTTTTTAAAAAAGGCAAAAAACTGCACTAAGGAAACAATCTTCTGGCTCCCTAAAGTTGTCATGACCCAGAAGAAGCCAACACGATTTACTTCCCACCAATCAAAGCCTCTCCAGGTCCTCAAGGAACCTCCTGGACCCTGGGATACAGAGGGCAGTTAGGGTTCAGGATAATAATCACCATTAATCCACAACAGGCGTGTATCTACCAAGTGTTTCAGTTTTAAATCGCTGTTAGCGTTTGACCAAGCCTGAAGTGACACAGGCTTGGGGTCAGTGACTTTACTGTTAAATTGCTGTCACTTTATGTATCTGCAGAGATGTAAAATCACATGCCTTTCTGGGCAGTCCTGGGTGTGAGCACAGGAGAGCAGACATGCTACATTTTCTCCCACTCCCAAGTGCAGGGGAGTGGGAAAAAGCACAAAGAAAACTACCAAGACTCAACGCTGACTGACTTAGACGCTTAAAAAGGTGCCTTGCTTATGCCCGACACCTGAAAAAAAGATGTAAAGGCAGAATATAAGTGTGGCAAACCCCACCACGTTAGGTTAACATTACTGAGCAAAATGACCAAATGGGAGACACCTGATATCATCATACTCAGCCAGAAAACCCAAGTGTTCTTCCCACTGCAGGAAGCCTTTACAGGGAAAACAAAACCCAAAGAAATCCCAACAGGACTAAAGCTTAAGACAGAAGCAGTTAGTGTAGTTAGCATGAATTTGATGCACTGCTTCCTGAATCTAAACACTGAAAACTACTGACAGCGACAGCCGGTGTCTGAGGGCCCCACGAGGTGGGCTCATGTTAATTGCTGATTTGCACAAGTCTGTCGCCACTGCAGTGTGTTTGTGAGGACTTCCCCTGAGTGTAATATCAACCCCAGTTCTGGCCCTGCCTGTTAGCAGATCAAATGAACATCATCTGCACCCGGGACTTGACAAGAAGTAAAAGAGAGAAGATGGAGTATAAATAAAACCAACCCCTGGGCTTTGCCTCTCGAAGACACCATTGGGTGGACTGTTTGGGGTCCCCATCACAGTGATTTCAGGAAGCATGAGCTCCACACATCTTGCGTGGGGAGTGGGGGTGCTATGCTTGAATTCCCAACGGGTAGTTCAGATTGCGTTTACCAGAGGAAGCCTAAAGGGTTTGGCGAGGATCTATTCCTCAAACGACACCCGGGAAAGATGGGCAAGAGCATTGCAGGCTCCCAAAGAAAGACTTCTCTGCCTGCAAGTGTTCTTCCTCCTCCTCCTCCTCTTCCTGTTCCCTCTTCTCCTCCAAGCCTGACATGAAGACCCCGGCTGGGCAGTGGTGGCACCCGCCTTTAATCCCAGCACTTGGGAGGCAGAGGCAGATGGATTTCTGAGTTCAAGGCCAGCCTGGTCTCCAGAGTGAGTTCCAGGACAGGCCAGAGAAACCCTGTCTCGAAAAACAAAAAACAAACAAAAAAAGATGGCGGCGACGACGACCCAGGTCTGCACCACCCCTTTTCTGCCTTTGGATGCAGCACAATGGAATCTGGTCATGGGGACTGGACATTTTTAAAGACATGATCTAGGCGTGTGAGGTCTTCAGGTCACTGAGACATACCAGTGAAGGGATGGCAGAGTCACGCTTTCTGGCCATCGAGTCGTGGGCTCTGCCTCTCCTAGCACTCCCACTGTGTGGTGCTTCCCTCCCGTGGGTCCAAAACACAAGTGTTCCCTCACCACAGACCCAAACACCCAAACCTGTTAGCCAAAACTAATGTTTTCTATTTACAAGTTGATTTTTCTCATGTATCTGTTAGAGAACCATTTTGGTTTGAATGGAAATGAGCCCCCCAGGTTCCTATTTGAATGTTTGCTCCCTAGTTGGTGGAACTGTCTGGGAAGGCTTAGGAGCTGTGCTATTATCGAAGGAGGGAGTATCTGAAGTTCCAAAAGCCCATGCCAGGCCTCCTGCCTTTGAATGAGAAGGTAAGCTCTCTGCTCCATCTCCAGTGCCGTCCGTGCCTGTCCGATTCCCACCAGGATGATCGTGGGCTCACTTTCTGAAACTCTAAGCAAGTACTCAACTAAATGCTTTCTATTACTAGCTGCCTTGGTCATGATGTCTCTTCACAGCCACAGAAGAGAAACTAAGACAGGAACAGAAAGGTAAGATCCCCCTGGAGATGTCACCAAGGTGGTTCCAAATCAAGCATCTAAAGTCTCCCTCCCTCCTCTCCCAGATCTGTGTTTCCAGACCAGCTCAGCCTGCACACACGTAAGATCTCAAACAACGTGCCAACAGTCGCTTTTTCTGTCTCCCGCTCCGTTCTACCTCTGTCTTTTCCCAGCCCCAGTTAATGGCACCACTGGAGGTCAATGTGTTTCTTCCTGTTGGTCCTTGGTCATCCATCCACTGGTTCCTTGGTTTTCTTCTCTCCTAGCCTCCCATTCATCACCATCCCCCATCTATCTTTTTCTATACTTATCCCAGCTCACCTACTTCCTGGAAGTGCTGCTTCCTCTCCTTCCTTGGGTGACTGTACCAGAACTGTTGTGGAACACAGACATGCATTCCCCCATTTCTCAGTCCCTCTCTAGAAAGTAAGGTCTGGCTTCCATAAGCAGGCACGCAGGCAGTTTCCACCAGCAATCTCACACTCATCCTCGCTGGTATCTGACCGCAATACCTGCTCGCTCTTTATCCATTCATCTCCACCATCACTTCCAATCCCTCAATCCCCTGCAAACTTCTCCGCAGACCTTGAGATCCTGCTCCTGCATGTGCCTTTCTGTGCCCTCTCTACACCAGCCTGTGCCCCCCCCCCACGCCCAGCCTTTTGGGGTCGACTTTTCTAGGATTGAATAGAGCACAGGGCAGTACCATTTGTTCGCCTGTCGGCCTCTCCGCCAGCCAGGCATCCCCAGCAGAGCTGCTCTGTCTATCCTTACTCCAGCTTACAGAGCCAAGTGTAGAGCTTGGCCCCTATGAGCACATGAATTTCTAATCACAGTATCATGGACCTTCCGACGAGAGTGTTTGTCACAAGTAAGGGCTGTGCTTTCATCCATGCCTGCCAGCCAGCAAACATTTGTGAGAAACAGATGCAGCACGCAGAGGACCCAGTGAAGGAGGTGGGGCGCTGGGAGGAACGTGACTGCTCACACGCTATCCCTTGGCTCAGTAAAGCTGGGCTTCCCCCGGGCAAACAACTCTAGTCAACAAGCAGAACCAACGTCTCCACCGTGGGCAAACACACTGCTAACTGTCACTGCCAACCAGCCAACCATATTGCCCAGCGTTCTAATTCAAACCCTGGACCAACTGGGCTGCCCCTATTTACGAATCTGCAACCTAGATGCCTCTAACCAGGGAGAGAACACAGATACCTTTAATTACTAACCCTGAGGTTCAGAAGTGAGAGAAGTAGTCCTGAGCTGAAAGGAGGTACTATCCTCTAACATATCCACAGCCACCTTCAGGGAAGGGGACACAGATGGAGCCATCGCCCTGTACCCCAGAAGACACTTCCCAGATGAAGTTAAGAAACTCCATTATCTGGCCACAGAGTGAGAAGCTCTAGACACTCTTTCAGTAAACCC
Organism: Apodemus sylvaticus; assembly: GCF_947179515.1. Lineage (NCBI taxonomy): Eukaryota > Metazoa > Chordata > Mammalia > Rodentia > Muridae > Apodemus > Apodemus sylvaticus. Next base: position 140,653,540 of record NC_067472.1, read on the forward strand.
ATGGGGACAATATCGATGCTGTCAATCCCAACCTTTGAAAATTGTCCTGGGAAAAGAACACAGAACAAAATAACCAAAGTCAAATGAGGGGAAAATTGAATCGTGCTTTAAATGCCATTCATTCTTAGAGGTTAATTATTACATGGACAAATGATTTATATGGCAAAACAGCTAACCCCTAATAAGTATGCACAACACAACTAAACGTTCCTTCAGTTATTATGAGCTGTAACATTGAGAGAGAAAAAAAAACAAAGATACACATAACCCATGATATCTATTTTTACAACACAAGGCCAAGAGCTAGCCATATCACTTTTAATGACTGGAGATTCCAGAAGAATTATCACTATGGTAACACTTCAAAATGGCCATCGGAGTTACCAAGCACCCGTCCACAACAGTTTGAATCTGGTAACAGAGGAGTTAGTTTCAAAATGCATCTAATGATTCCCACCAAAGCTCTGCTGGCTTTTAGCACAGTTACTTACAAGTGTGAATTAACAGAGGCCATGGTACACAATGACCGTGCAAATACCAGGCTACTATACACAAATAATTTATCAGTAATGTCACTGCAATGCCGTCTCAAAATGTATTGAAAGCATAAAAAAGGAGTTAGCCATTGTTTTTGTTTCAACTCCTGACTTTTAACCATTTTATAGCAGTTTATATAAATTATCCAAAACCCAGCAGATTTTGTTTTTAAAGGTGAGCAAACAATGAAATATAAAGTCCCACTGGGAATCTATACTAGAATTCTTACATTCCTCCCAGTCCTCTGGAGGCAGCCAGAAAGAAACAATTAATTCCCTGGGAGCCTCATTTTCATAAGAAAACAAGAGGCTGACCTTAAGGTCACCGCCCTGGGTAGGAGAACCCGGTTCTCAGCCTAGCCCAGAGAGTCAGTATCAGCCTGGGAAGGGCCTCAGCAAAGTGCTTCCAAAACAGTTCCACAGGCACTTCTTGAAGATCATCAAAGCAATTCATTAAAACAAAGTGAGAAAACACTGGGGCACAACCTGGGAACTACAGGTAAGTGCCACACCAAGTATGAAGTGTCTTAGAAACACCCGTTCTCATTTTACAGTTATCTGTCTCATCTCTGATGTAAATCTTGGTCTTACTTTGGGTCTGGCCAAAAAAAAAAAATTCACATCAATATGCTATGATGTCTTATTTTCAAGAGAGATGAACTAGTGTGAAGCTACATAATAGCAATGACATGTTCAGACAGGAGAAGTGAGTCCTCCTCATGTTTAAACCTTCTTCCTGCATGTCAATAAAATACTCGACACAAGTATCCTGAAGGATGAAGCCACAAACAGCTGTGTTTTAGAAATTAAGGGAATCACCAACACAAATTCTTTTAACTGACTTTAGACCAGATGCCCTGTAAATGGAGCCAAGGGGTCCTTAATTGCAGGATCACGAACCTGCAGACATGGTATTACAATTGAGAGCCGTGCCTTCCCAGAGTTATGCAGGAGAAACCTCATTCAAAGCCCATAGCATTTTCAAGGCCAGTTACTAAGGAAAGATACACAGGCTCACACATACTGTCTCAAGAACACTCTGCCAAGGCCTACCATTTGGGTTCCTCTCAAAGAAGGTGACTCCCAGCCAGGCGTGAATGCCTGAGAAAGCCCAGCTAAGTCAAGGAGACCCCAGCTACTGTCTCCAGGGAGCTGAGAGGTCACTAAGATCACACACAGCCTGTGCTCTCTGAAGGACAGATGAAAGTGGGGACATCCTCTTGGAAGAAAAAAATAGGAAGGTCTGGGTTTGGTTTTGTCGATATGTTTGTGTGCTTTTCTCAGTGCAAAGAAACAGGACAGATACAAACAGGGCCAGAACCCTGTTTTTCCAGATAATATCCGTGGACCTAGAAAAAGTTAAAAACACATGAGTTAAAAACATAAACTCTGCCAAGGAAATACGAGATGGACGGTGAAGGTCACCACCCTGTGATTCCAGCTCCTTGCTATAGAAGGAACAGACTATGTTTTAGGATTCCTTCTGGCAAGCTTCTGATGATTACACCAGCTGACACCTGATGATTCAAAACTGAGACTGTGCCATTTGGGATCTTTTTTCACTTAATTTATAGAAGTATACAAAGATCTAATTTTTTAATTTATTTTCTGTCTATGTGTAGGCATGTGCACCTGATTATCTCAGGTCCTCCAGGGCTGGAGTAATAGCAGTTGTGAGCAGCCTCAAGAGAGGTCTGGAACTGATTCTCCACAAGATCAGTAGCTTTCTCTTAACCACAGAGTCATCTCTTCAGACCTCATCTCTCCAGCCCCAAGATCTAACTTGGAAACCAAGAACAGTTGTATAGTAAAGAGACCTGCTCTTCAGAAACATACAAATCTGAAAGAAACCTAAACTGCTCTATTTTTCTGGTGAGTGGTTCTCAATGGTTCTCAACCTTCCTAATGCTGTGAGCTTTTAATACAGTTCCACATGTTGTGGCAGCCCCCAACCATAAAATTATTTTCCCTGCTACTTTACAACTGTCATTTTGCTACTGTTACGAACCGTAATGTAAATATCTGTGCTTAGGTGTTAGGTGACCCCCATGGAAGGGTCGTTCAGCCCTCGAAGGGGTCACACTGTGATCCGCCAATCTAGTGCAATTCCCACATTTTATTCTTTAAAATATAATAGTGTCACGGCTATTCGCTGAAGATCTGCCCCCACATCAGCCCCATTCTCAGGCCAGTCTTACTGACTCACAGCTCCTTTCGATGGAAAAGGAGAGGGTGTCTAGAGTTAGACACCTGGCAAATCGGCCAGAGATCAGTTCTGTTGCCCAAAATGTTAAGTGAGATCTGATTCCTACCAGGAGAGTTTTGCTGCTGCCTGACTGACCTACCAGAGAAAAAGAAGTCATCTAAAAACTGTAGAGTAAAACAGGGCTGTGTTGTAGCAAGTATTTAAAAAGAACCCGCCAAAAACACACAGAAAAAAATGTCACAAGACACTATTCATCAACTCCTGCCCCAACCTCTCTCTGCCTGTGCATCCATATTTTTTTTTGCTACTCCTAGCTCCGCCCCCTTTTTCTTGTCCAATCACAGACCCTCTCTGCCCTGATGTAATGTTACAGGAAAGTTCAGGCTAGCCAATGCTTAGGACCCGGCAGAACCCCAGGGCTGACTCTGCAGTCTATTCTGGGTCAGATTTAAAGAGCAGCGGCTGAGCACCCCCATCACCGACTCCTGCCTGGGCTAGGTCCCTGAAAGACTACCGTCCATCACTGATCCTTCAGCAGACACCACGAGGGGCGACAGAGACCAATGCAGCACCAAGCCAACCTGCTCATTGGAAGCAGCAGGAAGGCAGCCAACCCCCAGCCCTGTTCGAAGGTCCCCTTGCACATGGGTCTACAGTACAAGAAGAACTTCGAGTGACCTGACACTCCCACCTTGCCCTGCCAACCAGCCTCCTACAGACAAACAAAAGCATCCAGGGAAGAGAGCCACAACAGGCAGGATTTCTCCTCAAAGATCAGCTTTTGGTAAAATACCCACCTGGAGTAACTATGTTTACAGGTCTGGAAAGGTGAAGAACAGAAATACAGTTTTAAAGTGAGTTTTTAAAGTCCTCCCCAGTGAATAAAGAGGTCACCTCTGTTCCTATCTTTTGCCTCTTCTTTTTTTCTTTGATAGGGGGAATTAAAAAAAAAAAGAGTTAGTTTTGAGTCAGCTCTGTTGGATCTGCCATACGGCCTAGAGAACTTTCTGGGCCAGGCAGCCCCAGCCCAGCCTGCATTCTTTTGGGGTGACAGAGCACCCAGCGGTTTCCCTGTCCTCCAACCACGGCAGCTCGGTGAGTAAGTGCACAGGAATCCCATGAGTGCCAGACCCACCCCGAGGACAGGCAGACACAGGATAGGCAGGGAGAGCCCTCGCTGCCCAGGCCCTAGTCACAGAGAAACCTACACCCTACTCTTCAGTCCCTGTGGGGTGGGGTGGGGGAGCAGGGACATGGTGGTTAGGAGCAAAGCCCATCTCTGCTCAGGTGACCCCTAACAGTGCAAGGCCCTCAAGAGCATCTGGCTCCATACCCAGGCCTGACTCTCAGGAGTGGTCAGAAAGCCAAGGTATACGTATACCTCTGCAACTCGTAAGACACCGGGTAGATGTTGGTGGGCCTGAGTAGGCAATCTGGAGTTCAGCTTCCACAACTAAAAGGCAAGAAAGTAAATAGCAGGTCACACCACCGGCCTCAGTCACTGCTCAGGGCCCCAATTCAGGGTAAAAACTTAATTTGTCGGGGATCTGATTTGATAAATTATTTCCTACGGCTTTATATATTTTACTCTCTATATGAATGATTACATATTTTTCTCATGAGAAAGATAAAAAGTTTACTGTAAACCACATCCCTTCCTTCCTTTACCACAACCTGCCAATCAACAGAGCCAGAACATCCATTTCTCATAAGATTAAAGAATAGTTTGAATACAAAGTCTCCCCAGTTTAAAAAAAAAAATCAGCCAAACAAAGGTGCTTGATCAACATCAAAGTTTTGCCTCCCATATAAAAATAATTCATCATTGTGAAAAATCAATCCTGCCTGGAGAAGGGAAACTTAGGGAGCCAACAGAAGCAAGGTCTCACAACTCAGAAACAAGCCATAATTTAACAGTGCTTAGGTCATTTCATGTGAAAGGGGGACGAGGGAGAGACGGTAGTGACAAGTGGCAAGGAAGGAGGCATGGAGAGGAACCTGACTAGCTGAGGAAGGGTGGAGAGATGGAGAGAAGGGAGAGAAGGTGGACTGACAGGTAAGGGGGAGGGGCAAGCAGGCAGCCAGCAGGGCTTGGACCATATTGATTAATCACTATGGAGATACACAGACACACACAAGACACACAAATATGCAAGCATAAGCATCCTTAAGAACTCATCCAACAGGGCCTCAGCCTTCCGCCAAGCAAGGGAAGTCATTAAGCCATCCCCACAAGGGGGCGGGGCTGGAGGCTTAGCTAGCTGCAGGGTACCTTGCCTAACTTATGCCAGGACTCTGAGCTTCAGTTTCCTGGTGGCCGTGTGCTGGTTGGTTTTTTGTCAACTGGACATAAACCCAGACATAACTGAGAAAGGGGAATCTCTGTTGAGGAACTGCTACCATCAGATTGTGGAGCATTTTCTTGATTAATGATTAATACAGAACCACCCGGATCCCTCGGGGGTAGGGGGTGTCACCCTGAGCGTTATAAGAAATCCTGGTCCTGGGTGATAGAAGAAAGCAAGCTGAATAAGTCAGTAAGCAGCATCCCTACAGTCTGCAGCTTCAGTTCCCACCCTCAGGGTTCCTGTACCGTTTGAGTTCCTGCCTTGGCGTCTCTTAATGATGTACTGCGTTTGGGACGTCATCCAAACGAAAGCTTTCTTTGTGTGACATTGCGGATTGCTTTGGTACAGCAATAGAAAGTCAACTATGGCGGGCAGTAGAGAGATCAGAGGAAAAACTCTGGAGCTGTTTAGAACCTGGCCATTGCTCAAAAGATGCCACTCTAGTCATTAAACGCAGGCCTTTCTGAGACAGTTCTCAATCCAGGTGTCCACAGGCAGACTGGAGTCATCCACCCAGGCAGATTCATGCAGATCATTCTGGGATCCACACCCTGCTGTCCACAAGTGTGGGTTACTCAACAGGGACCAGGCCCAGGAAGTTCTCGGAGATGCAGTTCATTACCCAGGCTGCAGAAACCTCGGAGACTTAACTTGCAAAACCTCAACACATAAGAGGAATCTCTGAAAAGGTTCTGAAAATCTTTCATCGCAAATTAGCCCCTTAATATCCTTCTGTCAAATGCTTAGGACTTAGAAGTGAATCGAAGTGAATCTCTCCTCTTCTTTTCAGAAAGCACTGAATTAAGGAAAGGGGGACAAAGATCTTGGTCTGAGGAGGCCTTGTGTATTGTCTCGATCATCAGGTCAGTGTGTCAGTAAGGCTCACTCCGTTGGCCCATCTCTGCTTCAGACCAGGATGCTTGACTGTATTAAGGACAGCTGAGGCAGGCGAACTGAAGGCAGTAGCCAAGAGTGTTCAGGGTCTTTGGTAACTTGGGATGGCTCTATCCAAGCCAGTGCCAGCTCTGGCTCACTGTGACCCTTTGGGGATTAAGGGGACACGTGAAGCCATTTCCCAGAAAATGCTGAGGAACGCAGACACTGTAGCTGAATTCAACTCTAGGAGCTGCCTTTCCCGCTGTCCTGGAATTACCCAATCTGCAGATACTGAACAGGTCTGAAAGACCCTGCTGTGTGAATGGTAGGAGGAAGGCCAGTGTGCACCCCCTGTTGTCCTCTCTCTGCCCACAAAATATCTTTACCTTACCTCAGGCCATGGACCCCACAGGAGGGCGCATCATCTCCTACTTTACCTAAGAAGGAGCTAGCAGACCCAACTCACCTGCCCATGGGGTCTCCACTCATCAGGAAATGGAGTTCCAGGCTGAAGAAAGGCCACAGCGCTTACCTCAGGCCACATAAGCATGAACAAGAGGGCACTTGCTGAGGCCAGCGGAGAAAGGATTCCTCAAGTAAGCAAGCAGCAGACAGGCAATCTGAGGCTTCTTCTCACTCACCAAAACTGATGCCATTCTGGCATCATTCCAGTCAGCTGTATTCTCCTGCACCCGTCCACCCTGAATCAGGAACGGCCCCTCAACTATGCGGTCTGTCTCCCTTCTATGGACCCATTCTGTGGTCTACAAAAAAGATTTCCTACATATAAATGAGGAAAAGTTATCTAGGAAAGTGTTAGGACACCAGCCTCACACCTCTGCCAAACGCAAGCACGCACATACATAATTGGTCACACGCACACACACAGCCCTTGTAAATTCACACATTTGGGATTTATAGGTAATGCTGTGGGATAATCTGCACAGAGAAACGTCACAACTTACCTGTTGTAGTTTGCTCCAGCCTGGGGATCCAAACATTTATTTATTTGCTATCATCTTGAAGGATAAATCCCCCCTACACCTCCAAAGGGCAAATCTGTTTCATTCTTTCCAGTCTCTCAAAGTATTATCAACAGTACAATAGTTAACTGTGTGTTGGCCTAAACTGTTCTCGGGCGTTTTTCAACTTGGTAATTAATTTTTTTTTCTCACCACTATCATAATAGAAATCCCAAGAGATCTTGGTCTTCAGGGCACACACGGAGGCAGGAGAACCACACTTGAGTTCTCATCCACTGTCACACTTAATAATCAAATACTCTGTGTACATGCTTTTAAAAGAATCTAAACAGCTTCATAATGTAGATACTGCTAGTCTCCCCACAACGTTACACGGAGGCTTCTGACGGGAGTTTACTGAGCTGTCATCCAGTAACCTCTAGCCTAAGGATGCCAGCACCCTCCACTAGCTCAGAGCAGCCTGGATCACACTCTCTTCTACATGGGGTTGTCCCCACTCTTTCGTCTGAATGCTATGGTCCAAGTTACTCTATCCACAGGCAGGAAACCCCCATAAGCTTCAAACTCCATCTTTTCATTGCTGAAACGATGACCTTTCTCATTACTTTATCTCTGCCTTAAGTACTAGGAGCAGAAAGATCAACCAGTCTAAGATCTCTCCCTCTCTCCCCCCTCCCCCCTTTCTCTCTCTCCTCCCTCCCTCTCTCCATCTACATATCTACATTACTTGTTTCAGCAGCTCCACACCCGTAAATCCCTCCTTTGCCTACCCATGCCTGTATACTGAACATAGACTTAATATTTCTCCAGGCCAGTGATCACAACTAAGAGTTGCTCTTTGATTAGAGAGCAGAGCAGACAAAAGCGGGGAGCAAGGTACTCTGGAATACCTCCGCTTTAGCAGACAACTCCAGAAAGCAAGCCTCCGAAGGAAAACTTCTGCAACCTTTGTATCCAGACCCTCCTGTTTCAGGCTCAAATGCTACTGGACACTACACTAACTTTGTATCATCCAACTCTCTCAGCAGCCTTTCATGTAGACCAGAAACTAACTTACCTGTGGCCTGAAAGTCCATACTTCTCCAGACATAACCTTCATAGAACTTAAGTGCTGGTCTCAGAGATACCCGATTCTCTTCAGAATCCTCCCCACCGGATGAGCAGAGGGCCAGGAGTACTGGTTTCCAGCTTCCTTACATAACCCCTGTCCCCTCGCTGCTCCATGCCTACAATCCTCAACATCTGGGGAAGAGTCAAGCTCTCAGAAGCGGCTACTGTAAGGGGTATAAACATGAAACAACCAGTTTCCTACCGCCATCCTGCCTTACCCAACAGAAATAAGGCAACAAACACTCTGCCTGATCCTCACAGAAGTAAAGCTATGGACATCAGTCAGATACAAATGACGTCTGAGCCAAAGAGACGTCCCCAAGCAGATGGCGGGATCCTGGGATCCAGATCACCAACTAAACCTCTGCTTTTCTGTCAGATACTTCACATTCCAAACATCTTAAAATCTGAAGTGCAACCTACTCAGGAGTTGAGAGCCGTGTATACAGCCGTGTAAACAGGGGTGAGCCAGTGCACGCATTCTTAAGGGAAGACCTCAGTTTCACCGGAGGCAAGAATCTGGTCCAAACAAAACTCTAAATACCAACCAAACCTGCCCTCCTCTGAGCTCTTAGCACTTATTATCTCTATTTCTCTCTCAGCCAAAGCTGGGATTACCTTGCCACACAGTGTAGGTTGTCATCCTTTTATACTGTGAAGAAGGAGGGAGGGAGGAAGGGAGGGAGGGAGGGAAAGAAGGAGGGAGGGAGGAAAGGAGGGAGGAAAGGAGAGAGGAAGTACTCTGTGGAGGGCAGAGGCCAACTCTGCCTGTTGTTCTGAGAAAGGGTGTCTTATTGGCCTGTGATTCACCACATAGACTAGGCTGTCTGGCAAGCCAGGCTGCCCCCCAAACACCCTCTTTCTGCTCCTCAGAACTGGGGCTCTAAGCAGGAGACACCACATTCAGCCTTCTTACATGAGTTCTGAAGATCAAACTGGGGTCCTAATTTTACAAAGTGAACGCTTTGCCTAATAAACGGCCACCCATCCCAGCATCCCATGCTTTTATCTTATCACCCAATAAAATTCAAAGTTTGTGTCCGCTTATCCCACTTAGCACGGAATGTACACTAAACAAGGACACCTCAATTAGCCATGGGGTGGGGTGGGGAGGAAGAATAGAAACTTCAGCCAATTAACCCCACCCCCCAGAAAAGGAATCTGTAAAGGCCCTGCTTAGACATTCCTCATGATTCAAGCCTCTTCCTTCATCTTTCCTCATCCACAGGGCCACTAACCAATGGTTGCTGCTTCACCAACAGCACTAAGCTTCAAGGGTGGCAAGGAACATGGACCTCCAAGGACCTGAGACACATGGTCACTCCTAAACTCTACTGTTTACTTGGCTTATTTATCCCAGCGACAATCATGGACAATTTTGGCCATTTGAAAACATTGTATAAATCCTTCCTTAAAGTTTCCCCATCCACCAGAACAAGCAGGAGAGTAAGACAACATTACTGTCTACTTGTGACGGTTTGAAAGAGAATGGCCCCATAGGCCTCTGTTTTGAATGGTCAGTCCCCAGTTGATGGAACTGTCTGGGATGGGTTAGGAGGCATGGCCTTGTTGAAGGAAGTGTGTTGCTGACTGTGGGGGTGGAGGAGACGTCTGAGATTTCAAAAGCTCACACCATTCTCAATAGCTCTCTTTCTCTCTGCCTTTGGCTTGTAGAACAGATACAAGCTCTTAGCTACAGCTCCACTGCCATGCCTGCTGCCAAGCCAAGCTCCCTTCCATGACGGTCATGGTTAAGTTGCTTTGGTCTTGGTGTCTCTTCACGGTAATAGAAAAGTAACTAAGACACCAGGTCACCGAGGTCAGCCGGTTCTCACTCTCATACTGCCAGGAGGAAGTTCTATGTGCCTCACCCTGGTCTCATCTCCTTTCTCTCCTCAGCCTCCACCATCTCCTGCTGAGCCTCCTGTCTTCATTAATAACAAACTGCAGGGGCACATGGTCAGGGCCACATAATACCTCCTCCACAGGCCAGCGATTGGCTGTGAGACGGGAGAAGCAAAAGTATATCATAAGCAGGGCATCATCACTCTGAACCACCAAGTTATTAACTGGAGAGTGAGGGGAGGGAGGAGTGAACAAGGTCTTTTTAACCTACTTTTGGCAAAGGACAGAAATGACCTTCTCACATCCTCACCGGATCTATCCCAGCGCAACCTCCAAGAGCCCTTGGTAAGGGAGCTGTGGGAAACACTGTGGACGTAAGCATTCAAGGACTGGATAACTGATGCGGGGAGATCTTGTAAACCACCTCAGCAGTCAATGTTTGCTCTGGCTCAAACCTGCATGGCAAGCCCAGTTATGTGTTATGAGAAAAACACATAACTAAATACACTCAACTCACAGACCAGCAAGTAAGACTCTCCTGTGCTATACCATTCCGACAGCACTGCCAACTCTGATGGCCCTCCAAAGCACACCCCTGGAAAATATCCACCATCACCGGCGGGCTCTTCCCAGGTTATCAAGCTGCTGAGTGAGGGGCAGCTGACCCTGGTCTGAAAGAGTGACTTCACTGAATTTAAATTCATTTCGCATAATCAAGTTTCATTGGTGTTCCTCAGTGCTCATAAATAATTCACTTTCGTAACAGCAAAAGCCAGATCAAGAAAATGCCACTTCAAAATGCAAGACTTAGCGTAAATCCTACCTAGATTTCCTGCTCTCAACTTCTCTAACCACCTCTCCTTATTTCTGCCCCATTACAGAGGTATTTTGCTAGCCTTCTAGCCTGCATCTAGCTCCTAGAAAACTCTTGAGAACTTGGGAGCTTCAGGCACCTATGGGAGTTCACAGTCTACTTCTGAAGCCAATCTGGAGCCAGATCTTTACAGGTGGGTATAATCCAAGGAGGTTGGATAGAATATCTACCATCAATCTTAGCAGCATCTCTCAAAATCCAGAGCTAGCGTATCCACCCTAGACTCCTACCACTCTCCCCAACAGTAAATCTCAAAGTTGGAAGAAAATGCAGGACTCACTGTGTGAAAGGTTAAGAAAAGAGGAGGGAGGGAAAGTGGCAGCCTTTGGGCTACTCATGTAAGCCAAAAACTGGGAAGATGTGACCTGACTCCGCACATACTATCTTCATGCAAAACTCCTGGATCTTGAGGCTGCACTGTGTGTTTTGTTGTTGTTGTTGTTGTTGTTGTTGTTGTTGTTGTTTTTACCTGATTATCTGGGTACCTAGGCCACTGGTCTGGCTTAAAATGGGAAGGTAGAGAGGAAGGTCAAGTTTGTATTTATTTGAATATATTAGCCCAAACAAGACTGTAATAACAGGAGTTGAAGGGCTGGCAAATAGAGTGCTACTTTTAAAACTGTTTCTACCCCAAGCGTGCTAACCGACTCTGAGCAGCCCGTAAGAAGACGCTCTCAAGCCTTTAACCTTTAACTTGTGAGCTCAAGTGGGGTCTGAATACAACCCTGACTACCATTTCTTTATAATGGACAGAACTTGCTCTCCACAGCCCTTTCCCTATAATCTAGTGGTTCTTGGCCTTCCTAACACTGTGACCCTTTAATATAGTTCCTCGTGCTGCGGTGACTCGCCAACCATAAAATTAGTTTTGTTGCTACTTCATATATGGAATTGTTTTACTGTTATGAATCATTAAGTATGTGTATTTTCTGATGGCCAGAGGTGACCTCTGTGAAAAGGTCATTCAACTCCTTTTCCAAAGGGGTCTCCAAAGGGGTCTGGACTCACAGGTTGAGAACCACTGCTACTCTGAGGCCTTCAAAGAATCAGAAGACCAGTGGACAGCAAGATCAAATTGGGTTTTATCCAAAGAAGTTCAGAAGCTTCCCAGTGAGATTGGGTCATCTCAAAGGTCTGAAACCTACCTGTGCCAGGCAACTGGGTAAGACTCAGAGACCCTCAGGCTAAAAATTAAGTAGCCATAAGCCCTGCATCATTATGGACAGTGGGCACCAAATGCCATAGCCACTGTATAGCCAGCAACAAACCTACAATGAAATTAATCCTGCAAGACAGACTCCTCTGGCAAGGTTAGGGGCTCTGACTTTTTGTCCACTGCCAGTGTGAGCAGCTTCACCCCCGAGCTCCAGCCCACCCCTAGTCACCATCTCTGGCATCCAGTGACTCTTTGGAAAGATTTCTTTTCTTTCCCCTCAGCAAACAAGAAGTGTTTGTTGAGCTACAGAAACATTCTTCAGAGAAAAGTATACATTCTCAGAATTCCATTCATAAACCCATATGACCATCAAGGCTGGAGCCCTGCTGTGCTCATAAAGAGGACAGTTAGGAAGAGGTATTAGTTGGGAGCAAAGGGCTAGAATGCGAGACACCTGGACAGGCTGTGGAACTATGAAGAGGTATACCTGGCAGCCTCTGCTCTGCACTTCCCGGGTTTGTGAGGGATGAAGCACTTGATACTCTTTTGGCTTCTGCTCTGAAGCTTTCCTGATTGGTTATTCAGAAGCTTCTGAAGGGAACATTGACACATAGCAGAATAATCCAATTATCTCAAACCCACCGAGTAATGGAACAAAAAAGATTTCTCTACATCCTATCTGTGGAATAGCCTACGAATCTGATAACATTTACTCAGCAAAGTATAAGGAGGCCTTTCAGGGGTCAAAAAGAAATCAGAGGAAACATTCTATGAAGTTACCATCCCAGGAGCACAGCTATATTTTCCTTGTCATAGGGACCTGACTGGCCACCGCTTGTCTCCTTATCATAATCCTTTTTCAGGGAGTAAGGGGAGCAGGAGACCTAATTCAAATGCTAGAACTGCCCGGAACACTTCGGGTGTTCGTGGGGGGACAGATCAGCTTCCCTTTTCTACCCTCATTTGGGGGGGCTATGCTCTTTGTATGCTGATCTTTTGCTCTCTCACCCTTTTACTACCAAGTGCAACCCTGGGAACACAGCAGCTGAGAAAACTTCCTGAGCACTATGAGGAACCCAGACGGGACAACTTGGCTCCACAGCCCTGCTATCAACAGGAGATGCATCGACTTCAGACAGGTAAACACTGTCTTACTTAACAATGGCTTCGAAGTGCAGGAGTAGAGGTGATGGCCACTGCGTTACAGTATACTGCTGTAATTATAGCGTACTGTCACTGTTGCTAATCTCTACTCCTGTCCAACTTTCAAACTTGACAGTCTATGGAAGGGTGGATACATGCACGGCTTTATTCATCTGCTGGGGGTCATGGAACGTGGAGGGGAAACTGCTGTGTAGTCCTAGCTACCTCATTCAGTAGGATTGCAAAGATAAACTTGAGGCAGCTACGTCTGTACGCACGGGGTCAGTTTGACAGCTTGTCTAACCGAGGCTGAGTATCACACAACACCGTCTCGGCTGCCATCCCACCCACGTGGCCCCATGGAGAAAAACAAATGACAGGAAGAAGAGAGGACCAAGGAACGAGTGCTTGTTTGTGACTAAGGCAAAGCAACAACAAGCAACTTCTGTAAGGAACGAGTGCTTGTTTGTGACTAAGGCAAAGCAACAACAAGCAACTTCTGTTCAATAATGAGAAGAAACAGAAGCCCAGCTTCCGGAAGAGGGCCAGGCATTCTTGCACAACATTCTCCCGCCCACCTGATCCCCTGGAACGGAAGGAAGATCTGAGAGAGGACACAGAGAGCCAGTGTTTGTTTCCTGCAATGAGTGAGAGGAGAAAAATGAAACAAAACAAAGCAAGAGAGGGAGGGAAAGACGGTGGTCTGACTGCATAAGCACGCACACATAAACACGCACACACACATACACACACGCACGCACGAATGAACACTCACACACAAACGTGCAAATGCAACCACATGTGCGCACACAGACATGTATACACACAGCTATTATTACCCAAAGAGGAGCATAAATAGGCAGAGGCTCCAGCCTGGAGCAGATGGCTGCTACCTTCAGTATATGAGATCTGCAGTTGTCACCAATAAAAGTGTACCTCCTTGTTTTCTTTACTAAACAACTATACCCACTCTCTAACCACTTTGAGGTTCTCAGAAGCGGGGAGTCAAAAGATAGTATTCAATGTCAGTGTCAAACAAAAAATCTGTTGGTATTTTTTAGATTCTCCCAAATAACAAGTTTGGAAGCAGAATAAACTCAGAGTCTGAAAACAAATGGAGTCTAGCCGGGTGCAAGCCTATAATTCTAGCACTCTGAGAGGCAGAGGCAGGCAGATTTCTGAGTTCAAGGCCTGCCTGGTCTACCGAGTGAATTCCAGGACAGCTAGGGCTATATAGAGAAACCTTGTCTCAGAAAAAAAAATCCAAAAAAACCAAACAAAAACAAAAACAACCACCCCCCAAAAAAACCCAAAACAAAACAAAACAAAAAAACAAATGGAGTCTACAGACACCTATATGGTCTCTAGTGGCATCCAAATACAGACATATGTACGTCACTGAGTATTCCTTAAAGATATGGCTTATCTGGGCAAACATGAAGATTTGAACAATTAAATTAGCAAGAACCACTCATACACTATGCCCTGCCATTTATGATCATTCAATGTCTGCAACTCAGAAAAGGCAACAGAGAAAGGCCACACAAGATACTGCAGTAGATACACAGTTAGTCTAGCTTAACGCCTCAAATCTGAGATGGTCTCCAAACACAGCTATTTTTAAAATAGCAGCAGCTGCTGCCATTGACCAAGAACGCATTCAACGCTGGGCAGCCTGGTGGGTGCTTTCCGGGCTATTACCCGATCACCCCTGTCTCACGGATGGCAGACGAGCCCTACCACGCTGCTCCGTGGCAACCGCGAACACTCTACCATAGGACCAAGCTCAGAGAGCCCCTCCTTATTAAACCCGAATCCCCGATTCACACCATGTGCTGGAGAGGGGCCCCACCACAGGCCGAACTTGATCTTTGAACCATGATACACTGGAGTGGAGCAGTGCAGTCCAGGCTGAGATTAGCCACGTCCCGTGTGTTCCACGCTAACCTCACTCTAGTTGAGGATGTTACACTGACATGAGAAGAGCATGGTAAGAACGGAAATGCAAACACAGAAGGCGATATGAGGAAACAGGAAGAAACCAGACCCATTCTTCAAGTCGGCTTAGCCAAGAGACGTAAGGGGACGTGTGCTCCAGGAACCTCAAGTCCAAAACAAAACAGAATCACTATGAAGAGAGTCTGAAGACTTTTCAGTCCCTAAATGATATCCCTCACACAGAGACTGACTTCTAAAGTGGGTCCGGGAGAATGACACCCCAGCTAAGGTCAACCGGCCCAGAGCGAAGCCTCTCTGGAACTAGATACATCGCTCTAAGAACTAAAGGGTGCTAGGTGATGTCCCAGAGACACACGGACACAAACTGCTTTAGCACCTCTCTACCAGGGGTTCGCAATCAGGATAGAATGCAATCTCCACACCCGGCTATAAAAGGCATATAGCACTGAGGCCCAGGGCATGTGACCCCTTCTAAATAAAGATCACCCCCAGAGTGGGAGCAGCTGACCAGAACAGAGGCGTTCCCGAGGGATGGAGACAAGCTCTTAACACAATCTGACAGCCAGAGCCCACTTGTTCGGCTCTGGGTCTGCCTGCCCACCAGGGCCCATGGGCCTGTCTCAGGGTCTACATCATCATCTATTTTAGCAGTCTGCGGCAGCTTGATGGAAGACACCACAGCATTTCCAGACATACTCTGGGTCTTCCTGGGTAGCTGAAGATTAAACGTTAAAGTAAAATCCTGCCAAACACACGGCTGGACTCTCACAGCACAAAACTCCAGGGGATTTGCAAACGCTTGAACAAGCCCTTCCACTTTCTCCCCAGGGGACATGTTCTACCAGTCTGCGAAGAAATGCCAAGAAAGAGGGAGAGGGAAGCAATTCTCTCTCCACCTGTGCAGCCCTGACAACCAGTGTTTGATAAACAAGACTTAAGAACAGCATCAGGGAAGAACAAAACAACAAAACCCAGAATTATCTGTTTTATACCACCTGCCCTCATTTTGAGTCCCTGGACCCATCCTGAGATGGTAACACTTTCCTGACAATAAAGGGAGCAGAGGACCATCCTGAAGGCTCCAATAGGCAACCACCACGCTTTCTCATTTTGAGGGCGGAGGGAAATGCAATACCTTGCATGCCCACTACCTCAGCCAGTGTCTTTTTAACTGGAGTAAGGCTGGCCTGCCAGCTAAGCTGGCTTCTAGTGCAGCCAGGCTCATGCCTCCGTGGATTTTCTGGCGAAGGCTGGGTGTGGTGCTGTGAGCCAATCACAGGCAGTTGACTCTGGAGCGCTAAGAGGCGCCTGGAGTCCGAGTTTAGCAGTAAGGCTTTACTTTTGTGATTTTTTATTTGATGCTGTTTTGTTTTTTTGGAGGAGGTGTCTGCGCATGAAATCAAATACCAGAAAAGCCTCTGGGTCAAAGCATCACTCTAAGTAAATTCACTAAGAAGCCAGAAAACCACATCAGGAGGCTTCACCTCTAGCCCTTCCAATACAAGGCCAGCTGGCCTTCGGCAAGCGTCTGGGAATCCCAGTGAACAGCTTCTGGGGCCAGGTGCAGCCTTTTAGACTTCTGCATCCTGGCCCTTGGATGGTTCTGACAACAGCAGGAGACAAAGGGGCTCCTCTCCACCAGTTCAAAACTAGAGAGGGTTTGGAAGGACATGCTCCTCAGTAGCAGTGCCTGTGACAGGAACAGAGGAAACAGCGGAAGCACATTTTATGATCTTACCATCTTTGAGCTTGCTGAGGACTGCCACGCACACTGTTCTTTGCTTGGAGGAAAGTGGACCTTCACAGAGTAGGTACCATGCTCACCGAGTACCAGCCATGCGCAGAGGGATACAGCTAGAGTTCACAGAAGATGAAGGGGAGGGGAAGGGAGGGGAGGGGAACGCAGGAGAGGGGAAGGGAGGGGAGAGGAGGGGAGGAGTGGAGGGGAGTGGAGGGGAGGAGGGGAAGAGAGGGGAGGGGAGGAGAGGGGAGAGGAGGAGAGGGGAGAGGAGGAGAAGGAAGGGGAGGGGAACGGAGGAGAGGGGAAGGGAGGGGAAGGGAGGGGAGAGGAAGAGAGGGGAGGAGAGGAGAGGGGAGAGAAGGAGAAGGGAGGGGAGGAGAGGGGAGGGGAGAAGAGAAGAGGAGAGGAGAGGGGAGAAGAGGAGAGGGGAGAAGAGGAGAGGGGAGGGGAGGAGAGGGGAGGGGAGAAGAAGGGAGAGAAGGGGAGGGGAGGGGAGAGGAGGAGAGGGGAGTAGAGTAGAGGAGAGGGGAGGGGAGGAGAGGGGAGAGGACGGGAGGAGAGGAGAGGAGAGAGGAGGAGAGGAGAGGGGAAGGGAGAGGAGGGGAGGGGAGAAGAGGAGAGGGAAGAGGAGGAGAGGGGAGTAGAGGAGAGTAGAGGGGAGGGGAGGAGAGAGGAGAGGGGATGAGAGGAGAGGGGAGAGGGGAGAGGGGAGGAGAGGAGAGGGGAGGAGAGAGGAGGGGAGGAGAAGAGAGGAGAGGGGGAGGAGGGGAGGAGAGGAGGGGAAGAGGAGAGGGGAAGAGAAGAGGGAAGGGGAGGAGAGGAGAGGGGAGAGGGGAGGGAAGGAGAGGAGAGAGGAGAAGAGGGGAGAGGGGAGGGGAGGAGAGGAGAGGGGAAGAGAGGAGAGGGGAGGGGAAGAGAGGGGAGGGGAGGAGAGGGGAGAGAATGAGAGGGGAGGAGAGGAGAGGGGAAAGAATGAGAGGGGAGGAGAGGAGAGGGGAGAGAATGAGAGGGGAGGAGAGGAGAGGGGAGAGAATGAGAGGGGAGGAGAGGACAGGGGAGAGGGGAGGGGAGAGGAGAGGGGAGGGGAGAAGAGCTTTCCAGATGCTAGGTCCACTGGAGGATCCAAAGCCCTGGAATCTTGTGGAACAAGCAAGGCTGGTGCTCAAGTCAGCCTCGGGTCTGAGGTGGAGGGCGGCAGACTAGTCAACACGAAGATGACGACTGGGAAGGGTGTCAGGGTTGCCTGTAGGAGGGAGGGTGAGTGGCACAGGAAAATGGGGGCCAGGGGGTTGGGGAGACAACCAATAAGCCCACTCCTTGGTTAAGGGTCTACTCCAGAAGTACAGGCGGACAACAGAGCTACTCAAGGCATGGGACATTCACGGGTGACAAGTGAAGGAAGGACCGACCACCAAATGTGAAGGCACTGTCGGCTATTCCCCAATTAAAGCAGAAATGCCTAACACAATTTCTTCTGGGCCCCTCACTGTTAGGAACAACTCAGGCTGCATAAAAATCACAGAAACAAAGAAATACAGAGATTGTAACCAGAAGAAATAGAGATTGTAACCCCTCGTTAGTGGGCCGCCTCCACACCACTGCCCAGGAAGAGCGAGGATACAGAGAAACCAGTCTATCCTCGGGTACTGCCGATTGGTCAAGTGACCTCCTTCACAGCATCAAGTGCACTCGGTATTTCTCTCCAGATGCTGAAGCTCTGGCTCTTCTGCCACCAGCCGGCAGTAAAGAGCCTGGTGGGATTCTTCAAATACTCATTTCGAATGGCACATGTGAACTCGAGGTGAGCATTCTGTGAGGACTCAATGCGCTTGCCCTGGCTAAGGATGATCAAGGACCCTGGCTGAAGACAGGAAGGATAAGACAACACGACACAAGCCAGTTGTCTAGGAAGCTGTTAAGGCTGCCCTCTCCAAAGGAACGAGAACGCCAACCATCTGTGTTACACACGTTCCAGTGGCCCCATCCACAGTAAAGGGAAGCAGATGAACTGATTTTAACAGCACGGTTTACTTTTTCAAGTATATTCATCGGAGCACGGAATCCATTTCTTTAAAAAAAAAAATCACATATGCAATATTTCAAGGATTCTTCCCATACTACTTCCTGGAAAGCTTTCACTGAAAGCAGGTCTTACTTGGGGCAGGCCACGCGAGTCAAGTGCTCAACTCAGGCACGCATGTCTGGTGGCTACTACGCACATGACAGCATAGACTAGAACAGGAGTCTGCGCAGAGGGAAAAGAATTCTGGCTGAATTCAAAAGCCTACGGGAAGCTGTGACCATGACTGGGTTTTCAGGACAAAGTAAGAAGACAATATTCCTGAATGGAGTCAGCAATTTTAAGTACTCCATTGTGAAACCACAGAACACGTCATCAGGACTGGTACAGCGGCCAAGGAAAAGGCTGCAGAGAGCAGCCTTGGGAAGACCAGTTCTAGCCAACGGCACTCTGGCCTCGGGCCTTGAGTCTAAGCTGGCTGCTTTCTTTGTTCTAATTTAACCTCCCATGGACTCTATGAGGAAAGCAGGATCCGTGCCATTTTGAAGATAAAGAAACTAAAGCCTACACATTTAAATGACGTGGTAATTTCTGGCTACTGACCCTGGACTCTGACCCAGAATGCAGGCCTTATCTCTGCCCCTGACTTCTTCAGAACCTGCTGAAAAACCGCAGTGAGACCAGAGCATCTGTGGACTCGCTGAGCAGGTGTTATCTAATGATGCTGCAAACAGCACTTCCCTTTTGTGCAGCGCGTCTAAGGCTCTAAAACACTTGCTGGTCCACACTTAGTTTGGCTACCATCAGAGTAGAGTAGCTGCTGCAGAACTAGCTCAACCACAGCTCAGGCAAGCCGGCCAGTCAAGTCCTCCCGGACTCTCATTTCTGTATCCAAATCTGACAATGCTTTTAAGATAACTTTTTTTCAAATGCCAAGGTTACTTTAAAAACAAAATGTTGGGGGCTGGAGAAATGACTCAGCCCTTAAGAGTACTACTGGCTGCTCTTCCAGAGAGCCCAGGTTCGATTTCCAGCATCTATATGGCTCACAAATTGACTATAACTCTGGTCTCTCCATGGACACTACACTCATATGTGGTGAGCAGTCATACATGCAGACAAAATACCCAACCATATTAACTAAGTAAATAATTTAAAAATAAATAAAAACAAAATTTGGCACAATGGGCAAGAACTCATTCTTATAATCCCAGGACTTGGGAAGCTGAGGCAGAACTGCCATGAACTGAAGGGAAGCCTGAGCTATATAGCAGGTTCTAGGCTGGCCCCAACTACAGACTGAGACCTTATCTCAAAGCCAGCCAAAAGGATTACTGGTTTGGTTTGTTGTTTTTTTTTTTTTTTTTTTTAAAGGGCAAGTTGGTTCTCGTGCCCTTTATCACATCCAGGTACGAGTTTAGGTATTCTACAAAGAACATATGAGTATTATAGATAAGCAAGCAAGCAAGCTTTAAACACCGCCATGAGACCCTGGGATTATGGAATGCTTTCCAAGTTCTCTTCACTAAGCAACTACACAAGACTTCCACAACAGGTATACAAGAAAGGAATGAAAACCCAAGGGCTCAGAAACATACCCTCCTACAGAGCTCTCTTAAGGAGAGAATGAACCTGGGACTCCTGGAAACCGGCACACAGGCGTGTAATCTATCAAGTGTTCTATAGTAAACCGGATTTCCTGTGGCATCAGGGTCCTGAGAGCCAAGGGCCACCTTCACAGGACACAGGTGTTACACTTTTCCTTTATTCACCTTTATTTGTGAGAAGGAATCTTGCTCTACAAAATGGTGGTGGTGGTGGTGGTGGTGGTGGTGGTGGTGGTGGTGGTGGTGGTGGTGGTGGTGACGGTAGTGATACTATAAATTCCTTTACACGAAGGATACGGGCATTGACCCATAACAAGTGCCTGTTTGTCTACATTCAGAGACTTACAAAGCACACCAAGTCCCCTTTGTCATCGGAGCAGTTGAAGGTTAGTCAACTTGTAGCCCCCAGGTGCAGGGAATTATTTCTAACCAGACTTGGCAGCAGCCATAGCAGCCTCCATCCAGATTCCGGTCCTGTGCTCTCAGAGTTCCCAACACACAGGAAAGCTAAACAAGACCCATCTCTCCCCAACCCCAGGAAACATTTCCACTAGGCAGTGTGGAGATGTGAGAGAACCTCGCCCTGTCCCACCAAAGAGAAGGGAAGGAGAAGAAAGAGATGGAGGAGGAGGAGGAGGAGGAGGAGGAGGAGGAGGAGGAGGAGGAAGAAGAGGAAGAAGCTAGCAGGAAGCACAAAGAAATCCCCCACCCACCCACTCTTACTTTTCTGGCAGCGATTTGTGGTCCAGCAGCGGTAGTTGTACTCATTGTTGATGGTGGTCTTCTCACACATGGGCTTCTCCTCCAATGTCCCTGGACACAGGTCCCCACATTCCTTTGGGGGCTTGTTCCCCACAATGTAGTTATTAGACACCGCATCCAAAATGAGAGACCAGTCTATGGTGGAGAGGTAACAGAGGTCGGCGTTTTTCTCAATCCTGATGGCCCCCCGAGTAATGTTCCTCAGATTATAAAGCCCAATATCCTTGAGATTGGTCATCTCGAAGATGACCAGTGCGTAGTTGTAGAAGAGTTTCCAGCCACGGATGACTGTGAGGTTCGGGAAGAGGTCTCCCAGGCTCTCGAGGCCAGCCACTCGAAACAGCAGCAAGTACTCGGTGATGACGGTGAGCTTGGGGAAGCGGTAGCTTCGGTAGTCCTCGGCCTTGGAGATGAGCAGGATGTGGAGGAAGCCCTCGATCACCGTGCAGTTTTCCAGGCGCTTCAGCTGCTGATAGTCGTTGCGGATGTCAATGCCGGGCCCACAGACTGAAGGGAGACAAGGGGGCAAAGCGGGACACACCATTAAACAGAGGTCATTCTTAAGATGACCTTCCATAAAACTTGTATCATTATAAAAGATGATGGTTCCAGGTTTTTGGCTGCAGACTAAGGAGGCATAAACTGCAGCGTGCACACCTGTACAGCTACCTGGTTACCATCACTCAGCTGTCTACACTGGCCCAGATGCCAAACACCATGCTCACTGGCCTGTGGGAGAAACTGCTCCATTAACCATCTAAACTGAAGCTTTCAGCCCAAGGTCACAAAGGGTTGTGTGCAAAAGTTCACACTACAACTCAAACTAGCCCAGTGCTGCCAAGGTTCTCAGTCACAACACCAACACAAAAACTCAGTAGCCAAGGTTCTACAATTTACTGTGTCTGTCGAAAAGGACATCAAGCAACAAAGTCTACCCAAGAAGAATCACTGTGACCTAGAGAATTGACACCATTTAATAATATAGACCAATTGGAACTGTAACCAGGAAGAGGTTAAAAACACACACAAAAGAAATAGCTGAAGAACACTGAAAGAGGTGCAGGCTCGCAAATTTGACACAATGTGCTGTGTTAATGGAGTAAGTAAATGTTTCCTATAGAAGTCAGGTAACAGCAGAAGCAGTAAAAACCACCAGTGATCTCAATGGTTACAGATAAACAGCATTCATTTACTTGTGCTAATTCAATTGTCCTTTCTCTGAAAATAACAAAATAAAATTGGGCAAGAGTATATTTATGCAAAGACTTGTTTCATTTAACTAACACAAGCATTTAACCAATCTAATGTCTTTCTAAAGCATCATTTTTAAAAAAGAAAAGCCAGGTGTCTGTGAGGTGGCTCAGCAGGGAAGGGTACCTGAAGAGCAATCCTCAGTTCAATCAAATCCCTGGAACCCACTGTGTGTGTGTGTGTGTGTGTGTGTGTGTGTGTGTGTGTGTGTGCGCGTGAGAGAGAGAGAGAGAGAGAGAGAGAGAGAGAGAGAGAGAGAGAGAGAGAGACCCACCAAGACCCTCCACATAGGCATGTGCACACACAGGCGCACTTACTTTTCTCTCTCTCTTTTTAATTTAAAAGGAGAAACTTGTTTTATTAGAGTGTTTTGTTTTTTGGTTTTGTTGTTTTAAGATTTATTTATTTCATGTATGTGAGTCTGTCGCTGTCTTCAGACACACCAGAAGAGGGCATCAGATCCCGCTACTAATGATTGTGAGCCACCTTGTGGTTGCTGGGAATTGATCTCAGGGCCTCTGGGAGAGCAGTCAGTGCTCTTAACCGCTGAGTCATCTCTCCAGCCTAGGGAAACTTGTTTTAAATTATTAATACATACACGTCCCTTGTTCTGATTCTCTACTGTTAAGGTTTTCACATTGTAAACAAGATCCCAGATATCCAAGAGCACTTTCTTAAAGCACATCCTGGAAATAGAGAAACTAGCCCAAGGCATTTGTAGATTACAATGTTTTACTTATTCATTAATTTTGTTTGGTTTTGGTTTTTGTTTTTTGGTAAAGTGGCCTTACTACTAGAACTTTTTGTTTCATTTTTTTCTTTATTTTTAACTTTGGTGCCTGTGCATCTATGCACATGAGTGCAGTGCCCACAGAGGCCAAAAGGGGGGGGGGTGTCAGAGCCTTTGAAGCTGGAGTTACAGAGGTTGAGAATCACCTAAATGTAGAGGCTGTTTTTAACCACTGGGCCATCTTTCTAGACTCTAAACATTTTATTTCAAAAAGTTTGAAATGTATACAGAAAGACATCCTCGGTCACTATGCTTTCTTAGTATCTAATAATCCCAACCACTACTAAAGCTCTTCAGACACCATACAGTTTTCTGACCCATGTAATTCGTTCACTTGATTCCATGGGAGATACAAAGAAGCTCATAGCCAATGACCAGGAGCTAAGAGCTACGGCAAACAGCTGTCAATCAAGACAGGACAGGATGAATGGAACATGCAGGGAAAGCCTACTCCAGTTTCCAACAGGACAAAGGAGAGACAGCATCAAAGATGGGGTTTGAGCAGTCTGTGATATTATTGGAAGCCAGAGACAGGCAGAATGACAGGAGTTCATGGATACAAAGAGAGATCAAAGGAAGGGAGGCTGGTAGAACCCTGTCGAGAAGCATCTCAGGAGGAGATGAATGCTACCTCATGGGAACAGAGCCCCTCTCAAGGACCCAAGAGGGGAGAGACACCCAAGGGAGGCCTTGTGGAGGGTTAATCTGGCAGTGGAGTGGAGGAAAGGAAGGAGACATTCCCTAGACATTATAGCCACTGAAGGGACTGCGCAGAGATCGATGGGATGGTGAGGTAGAAGGCAGGAAAATGGAGAGAACCTGAGAACCTAGATTATGATTCCCTTTGGTCTAATTTCCTCCGTTCTCTGAAGAGGAAACAGGGCCCTGCAGACAGAAGAAATGAGAGAAGCACAACCTTCCAGCATACCCGACACGCTGGAAGACTATCTAGTACCCACACCGCACCTGATATCACATCATCACTGCTTTAAAGGCGAGTTAGTGGATTCAAGAGTTTATGCAGTCATACCGGCAAAGCACCAAGCACTTTACAGTGAATCGGCACAGGTTTGTCTACAGCTCCGACTGTCAGGTCCCTTGTGGGTCTTATGACAACGAATGGCTCTTGACAAAGCTTTGCAGAGCGTGACGCACTGCTGCCTCCTCCGTGCTCCCTAGATGTCACGATCCCACTGAGAACCATTCCTCCCCTCATACCTGGCAACCAACTGGAGATCCCTGCCTTCAGCCTTCTGTCACCTCACCCAGAAGTGGCTTCCTGTGCTTCCCATATTCAGGGTGACCCTGGAATGCATGCTCCTGACCCAGACTCTGTCCCCATCTCGAGGCGCTCTCTGATAATCCGTTCTGTTTTCTTCCTCAGTTCCCACACCTTATTCAGTGATGCTGCCGTGTAACAGGCTCATGCCAAGAGTAAGTCCTCCCAATTCAGTTTGTCCTTCACCGGGCACACACGCCATCTAGTAACACCCACCTCTGGGATTCCCTTCCAAACCTAACGGATTCCTACAGGCTTTTCTCATGATGAACACTCCCTCCCCCCCTCCCCGCCCCGTCCTCTTTATGATGTTCACTGCACACCTCCAAATCCCACTCAGGATATGGCCGCCTTCTTGGGAGCCTAGCTCCAGCCTTTCTCCTCATCTCTCCACTCTGGTCACTGCCGTCATGGTGGCAGCTCCAGAGGATGGAAAATTATTCCCTACTTAGTTCTCAAGTTCTGTCTCCAGAGGCTAACGCACTGCTTGATATATGGCAGATACCAGGGGACACACACACGGAGCACAGTGAACTGAATCCTGAGGTGGCCCAGGGAGTGGTACTATTATTAGTAGTGTGGCCTTGTTGGAGGAAGTGTGAGACCCTCTTCCTAGCTGACCCTCCTCCTAGCTGCCTAAGAGAGTTAAGTCTTCCCCTAGCAGCCTTCAGATCAAGATGACTAAATCTCAGCTTCTCCAGTGCCATGCCTGCCTGGGTGCCGCCATGCTCCTGCCTTGATGACAACGAGCTGAACCTCTGAACCTGTAAGCCAGCCCCAGTTAAATGTTGTCCTCTGTAAGAGTTGCCTTGGTCATGGTGTCTCTTCACGGCAATGGAACCCATAACTAAGATACGTGCCTTTGTCATTTCATCTTTGCAACTCTGATCCTACGACTGATCTGACCACTGCCTGAGCGACAGCAATGCCTTCCTCCAGCGCACCCCTCTGCCCAGTCCAACCTTGACCAAAGACCAAGTCAACGGGCTTCTGAAGAGTTCAGGCCCATATCCTCTCTCATCTTCCAGCACATCCTTGCTTAGCACATTTGCTCACTGGTCTCCAAGAGGCTCAGCTCCTCCCTGCTCCTCAGCCTGCTGCCTTGATAGGGCTCCCCTTCACACACTACCCCAGTCTCTCTTTGGGCCACTTTCAACTCAAACATCCCCTCCACATAGATAGTCTGTGTTAACGCCTGAGCTTCAACAGTTCCCCCAGCTATTGTTCAGCATCCCTCTTCTCCCCCAACTCCCATTTCTCCACTTCATGTTTACCTCCACTCAAAGGCTCAAAGCCTATGAGAATAATGGCACCAAATCACTCATCAGAAATGAGGAATAAAAACATTTTCCTGTGCCCAGCCTAAAATATCTTATTCCTTCTACACCACTGTAAATTAAGTGTATTAATTTGCTCTTAGACTTTACAGAAGACTGAGCTACATCACTGCATTCGACATGTGCTTGATCCCAACATAAAAGTATTAGGTATCCAGTAATTTGGTATTTTCTCCAACAAACTATAAAAATTCAGGGCCAAGCGAAGAAACACAGAGAGGGAAGGACATAACTAAAGTGACTTTCACATGCAGTCAATACAAAGACAGTGCGAAGGACCCGTTACCTCCTGCCAGCTGGCCTCATGTCACAGAGAGCTGGGACTGGAAGCTCCTTAGAATAAAAGAGCCACTTCCTTATTTATACCCCATCCACATTTATAGAACAAAGGGAAAAAATAGGAAGAAACTACCCCCTTATTCCGGAAGAGAAGACAAGCCCAAGCCACAAAGTACAAAGCAGGGCCCAGCCCCAGCTGCTTTGGATTCTGACTGACCGACCGACACTGCTGGTCTTTGGGTGTTTTGTGACAGAAAAAGAGTGATCAAGCTGGACTGTGAATGATAGGACAGCGTTCAAAGGCACAAGCCACAAACAGGAAAGCAAATGCAGCACGCCTGCCAGTCAAAGAATCCATGCGCAGAGGGAGAAAGACACTCAAAAGCATGGGAAGCAGACACACCCTCTGCTCACAGCTGGCACAGTCAGCCCTGAAACGCTTTCTCCCTCTCAAAGCCAACAGATATTTGGCAGAGCCAAAAAAGACCCCAACGTTCGCTCGCTTTCAAGATATAAGATAGATTGAAAATGTAGGGTCCCAGGTGGCCTGCAAATAGTGAAAACATAGGGAAATGAAGGTCACCTGGGTCAGGGAGAAAGGGAAGTAGTGGAGGAGTTTGAGGGAGGACCCCCAGCTGCAAGGTCCAACCTAGGAATGAGGACAACAAAAGCAAAACAGATGGAAGCCACTAGGCAGAAGCATGTCACCTGGAACAGAATTCACTTCTGCAAAGATACCATCTTAAATAAAGCTTTTCAGGTGCGAGAGTCAGTCATTCCAAAATCTCCTAGGTATTTCCTAAAAGTCAACTGGCAGAACTCTTATTCTGCCAAGCTCAAGAGAATGGTAGAAACAATCTATACATATTTGGAACATCAATCCCTAAGACCTTCTAATAGGAGAAAGGCTGATGGAAAATAATCTGACTGAGAAAACCCTTCCAAAGCTGGGTATCTAAATGTCGGGGTGAGCTTTCCATGTTCAGCATCTGACCTGTTCAAGGCACCCTGTGGTCCTAGAAAGGGACAAAGCGCACAACTGGGGTTTGGATCCCAGAATACCCTTTGGAATGTCTTCTCTGTTGGCTCATGCCCTCAAATGGACAAACTCCACCTCTAAACATCAACTGCCTCACCTGTAAAACAAGCTGTTGCTACCACAGTGACATCAGGCAAGTGCTGTGTCACTGTCCCCAAGGTTACATCACTGACTAAGCATTAGCATTAGTGATCCCTCCATTCTCTCACCCCAATCTAAACATTGCTAATCTGATGAAGAGAAAGGAAGCTGGCAAAACTGCTGGCTAGTCTACCAACAACCCCCCCCCCCACACACACACACACAAGTTTATCATTACATAATCAACTTTCCTTCAGACAGTCTTGGTTTATAGTTAGAAACAAAGGATACAGAGCAGAATCAGAATTTTATTTTTTATGGTCGATGGAGTAAAGACGCACTGGAGAACCAACCATTTCCAGTTCTGAGAGCCAGACCCAACACAGCAAAGCTTCTGCATTGCGGGAGAAGCCGAGTTTGGCTTAGCCAGTGGCTCACCCACAACAGTCACTTCTCTTAAAAAAAATGAATCCACTGGTACCAGTAACTAAGTGAACAAATCCCGCTTCTGGGTTCCATCGCTTTGTTAAAGTCAAAATGGCAGGGGATCATTGTCAATGAAATTTGCAAAGGGAGTAAACAAACAACCCTCACTCCAGCAATTGCCAATGTGATGGGGGGAAATGTCCTGTAGTTCAATAGGCAGGACCCTGGGACCATAGAGAGAGAGGCTCACAGCTCTCTAACTCTAAGGGGCCTGGAAGACTTCTCAGGAGGTGAGTCCCTGAAGATGGTCTTGCCAGACTTTCTGTTTCTAGGACCCCAAATGAGGTCTCACAAAGTGTAAGGAGAAGAGCCCCAGGCAGTCTTGGAGGCAGTGTGGAGCTGAGTGGGTTGGTGGCAGCTTGAGGGAACCCCAGGGGTGCAGTAGCTGCGGTAGAGGAAAGATTAAGGACTTAAGCAGGACAGAGGCTAGAAAACAGACTGAGACATGCGCACAAGGGGCCTGCTTTGCTCTGCATGAAGGACAGGCATTCGAACACCCTAGCACGCAGCAGAACCCTGTTACACCTCGAGGCTTGCTAAATCACTAAGTGGTCCCAAAATCTGCATCTGAGAATGGCACATGCTGATGTTGATGTTTTGACTACCATTCTCTGAGACACAATGAGACCCAGGGAAGACATGACTCTATCTTGTTACTACCCTCTCTCTGCACCCACCAAGATCTGCAGTGTGACCCAGGGAAAACCTATGTTCTTGTGTATATTCCCTTCCTCCCTTTCTCCCTCCCTCCCCTCCCCCTCCCAGTGTGTCCCACGTACTTGGTTATACCTATGACTGCACATAGATGAAGGAGAGGATAGCCTTCTGCCGTTTCCCACCCTATTGACTTCAAAGAGGTTCTCAGTGAGCCGGAAACTTGTCATTTTAGTCAGGTAAGCTGACCACAGAACTCCTGGACTCCACACCCTCCCCATTCCCCAATGTGAGGTTGCAGGTACATGCAGCCATGCCTGCTTTTGTTGTTGTAGTGTTTTGCTTTGACCCAAGTGCTTGGGATTCTAACACAGGCAGGTCTCCACACTTACACGGCAAGTGTTTTTTACCCACTTACCACTGAGTCAGTAGCTGAGAAAATCCCCAATCAACCCACATAGAAAATTCATGAAACACACGAAGGCCAAGGGGAAAAAAATGGGGCAGAGGGTGAATACACAGTCCTCCCGCGGCAGCTGAATCCGAGGTCCTCAACAGCCTGAGAGCACCACCCCAGAGCGCTGAGAGGAGGACCTCTCCCTGCCTTAAACTGTAACTAGCCAGAAAAACCAGACGAGGAGGGGGCAGAGTGTTATGGTAACAAGCACGAGTGATACTCCAGTTTGTCAGAGGAGAATTTCTGTGTCGAGTGTAAACAGACACAATTCATGTTAAGCTTTTTATCTTCATGTGTCAACGCAGGCGTGTTTACACTGTATATGTACATTTCTCTTTCACACAGACAAGACAGCCTGGCCACCTGACATATCCAGTGAGTGAGAGCAACAATAGGAATGTAAGGGATTTCCACGACACGGGTGACTTTCAGAGGAGAAATGAAAATAAAACAAAGTGCAATCTGAATGTGCAAATTGTTCTTTGCTGCCCTACGGAAGAGCTGTCTCACCATAGAAACAATCTAAAAATCTATGTCCACAAAAAAAAAAAAAAAAAAAAAAAAAAGGCAGTCCTGAACGCTGGGGACACTGAAACCAAGGCTGGATGAGGCGAGGAATTTGCAGAGATGGATGTGACACTTTTTATCCTACCATGCCAACTAAGAAGTGGGAAATTTACAGGGTATTAGTTCTGAGGCAAGAGAACACACTCGAGTGTCTCCTCCATGAAAGGCATCTGGAGATAAACAGATCTGTGCAGAACGACGTGGGGTTTGCTTCAGCAGAAGGGCAACTGTTTTCACAGATCGTCATAAAAACAATCTGACTTGCTCAGATATTCTACACACTATTCTAGTCTTAAAATATCCAAAAAGTCCAGTACTCAAGGTGTTCATTCTTTAAAGTAACACCCTTGGAAAAGGTTCTAGACCTTTCTTATTATCTCCACTCCCTATGATTGGCACTTCATAAAAACCAGCATACAGGGCCCAGTACCTGCCACAACACACCTAGTGGGGCAGGGACGGATGGACGGACAGAGAAACAGTGGAAACAGTGTTCTGCCTCCCTGTGAGGCCTTCCCCAGCACTGAGCCTCAGCAGGGCCTACGTCTTCATGGTCACCTTGTACTATGAACAGTGAACTACACTGCCAGAAGCTGGTGTTGGGATGGGGGTGAGGGTACCTATGGGCAGCAGCCAAGCCAGAACGAGCCCCCACTGAGTATGGGCCAGCAGAGAGACCCTGCAGAGAAATGCCCCTCCTTTCCTTTTCTGCTCAGAAGCAGGCAAGCATTCTCAGTGAAGGCTGTCCCTCTGTCCTCCCGCACCGGTACACACGCTGGCTTTGCCTGTCAGACCTGTTACATCTTTCTGTTTACTGACCACGTGCTCACGCTCACTCCCTGAGTGTCTTACTACGCCCTACAAAGTCCCAGTTTCCTTAAGTGACCTGAGCTCCTGCTGATGAGCCAGTTAACCTATAGCTAGCTGATAGTCGGTGTGGAAACCCCATTCACTCACATGTTCCGCCTACCCTGAGATGTGATTCTCTCTGGTGTATCAAATTATGAGCCTTGGGCTAGGGGATGTAACTCAGTGCAACAGCCCTTACCTGGCATGCACAAGACCCTGGGTTCCATCCCCATGTGTGGCTAATAACAACAACAACAACAACAAAAATAACAACATCATGTGCAAATATACACATAAATTGTGTGTGTGTGTGTGTGTGTGTTTATATGTACAAGCCTGTCTGAACCTCCTGAAGCACAGAGCTTCTGATTTGGTGACCTTGTTAGAGTAATAGTGAGTCCCCATAGTCATCCAGATGGACTGAGACCAGCCACTGTCAGGCCTCAAGTTTTCCTCATGGCTTAGATGCAGGTTTGGGATGAAATTAATTCATTTTTCCAATATATATGTAAGCAATGCTTAGTACAAGCTAAGTGCTTCCCAAATGCTGGGAAATCAGCAATGACAACTTTGGACTTCGTGAGGTGGCCAATCCTGACAGAACTGAAAGCCCACCCATGACGCGGAGAGGATTTCTGTGCATTCTGTAGTAAGGACAGAGAGGCCATGCTGTGGGCTTGATACACACTCACACCAGAATGTGAGGCATAAACACTAGATAAATAAGAAGTGTGAAACAGTAAGCAGTAACCCAACCAAAGTCCGCGGACCACATGTCCATAGATCTAAGAGAGGCCAGTAGGATGAGCACCAGGTTTGGCCACAGCTTTACCACAGTGTAAGCACACAGGTGCAGAGACCCAGCCAGAGTCCTGCACTGACTCACCAAGGAGATGAGTTCTGAACACACAGCTGGCAAATGAGCAAGCACAGTGAGGTAACTGGGTGCCTGCATGCGCCTCTCTGGATCGGGCAGAAGCCACAATGCCACATGGAACTCAACATCTTTGCAAACTTAACTGTAACATCTCACTATCTGAAGGACAGAACTGACACCCCTACCATTGACCCCCTGCTGTTGACTTGAAGCATTTGCAGGTTGTTTTCCTAAATGCAGGTATACCAGAATGTCAACACTGCTCTTGCCTTGTAAAGTATCAAGGAAAGAGGGATCTCACAGCTCCAACCTGCCCACTCCCATCCTTTCCTTCTCTTGTCACCATCATCCTCACCTGTCACATGATGGCCTTTGTGATGGCCATTCTTATCTCCTGCAACTTCTGCATTAACAACTCTGCTCTATTACCTCCAGATGACCCACTTTTGAGTAGTTTTTGTTTGGTTGTTGTTGGGTTTTGTTTTGTTTGTTTGTTTTGTGCATTTTTCAATACCTAGACAATGGTGTGAATCCCTACTTCATAGAGGCAAGCTGTACTCACCAAGACCAAACATCCTCAAAATTCAGGATTCGTCCACAAAATGGAGAAGCCTCCATTCACCAGGCCAAACAACCCATCCGCTCTGCTGTCAGCATCCTGCCAGGAGGTGTCTGAAATCAATGACCACCTAGGTTCTCAGATCATCTCAACACCTTGCACGTGAGCCCAAACATGACGGCAACATCTCCTCATGAGCATCCTTGAGCCCATCAACCAGAGACAGAACTGGACGCATGCTGATGGAGAAGGAAGCCAGGGACCATGGGTCACAAGCTAGCATACACACCACAGCAGACACAGATTCTGCCCTGCGTCTTTCCTTTCCCTGACAAAGTGGATGTTTCCCAGATCACATGCTTTGTCTACAGAGCTACATAAAACAATCTCATCACATCCCTGTTGACAGAGTGAGGCAACGAGAACTACATTCCAATGGCTTCGTAACGGTCTAAAGCGTTGACTAACGGACAGTAGATGAAGGACCATGGTGCTCCTTCTGGGTCACATCTATTTCAGCACTACTATCAGTCACTTCACCAATAATACTAATAAAATGTCCCTCTCGTCAAGGACAACACGTTTCCAGGGAAGATAGCAACTGCACCGGATGACAGAGTCAAGAGCTAAAAAGATCAACAGATTGGAACTGCAAGAGAGAGGAAATAATGTTATTTGGACACTTGGGTGCAAAAAAAGAAATGCACACATGTAGGAGGTGCGAAAGAAGACTTAGGCAACTTAATTAGATATAATTTCTGTATGTGATGATGGGGTGTTGTACATGCACCCCCAAAAAGTCAAGTCAATCTTAGGCTATACCTAAGTGGTCCTTAGTAGAACAACTGAGGGCAGAAGAGACCCCAAATTCTGGGTTGGTTTCTGCCTCCATACTTTGACAGGTAAGTGAATGGACAAAACATCATCAGGGCAGGCAGGAAGGGCAGAAACCAAAAAGCCCGTCACAAGGCACAGCTACAGATACTAAGCATGTCAGGACCCTAGGGAGGCCTGGGTGGGTCTCACGCGACCTCCTGGGAAGAACAGACCAAGGGTTTCAGCCAACACACACCGACAGACTCATTATAAAGCACAGTATACTCCCTAAGAAGGTAACAAGCATTTCTAAGATATAGCCTGTTTCTGAAATTTCATAAACCTGACTGCATTGCCACTGAAACTCATGGGCTCTTATCTGCCTTGGTTTTAAGACTTATTTTTACTTTACATGTCTTTACATGTATGTATGTATGTCCCTGCCTGGACATATTTATATGTACCACATATGTGTCTGGTACCCAAAAGATCAGAAGAGGAAGTCATATCCATCCCCCTGGAACTGGAGTTACACATGATTTGTGAGCTGTCTGGTGTACGTGCTGGGGACCAAACCTGGGTCCTCTGCCAAAACAGTAAGGGCTCTTAACCGCTGTGCCACCTCTTCAGCCCTTGTTTTGCATCAAGGAAAACTGAACATAAATAACCTCATGAACCATGAGGCCTGTCAGGGATCACACTGGCACTGAGGGAGGGGAAACGGCTTAAATCTAAATCACTGCATGCAATCTTATGGTACAGCATTCTGGGTTAAAGAGATCTCTGAAAAGGATGCTACTCCCAGGTACAGAGGGCTGAAGAGGGACTCATACTGTGTACCTCGAGAGGCATCTCATCAGCGTAGGTAGGCACTTTTGTATGGTGCTTGGCAGACACCTCTGTCTAGTGTCTCCTCCATGACCCCTCAAAGAAAAGACACCGCCACCACGAGAGGCTGGGAAAGCCTCAGCAAGGTTCCATCTCCTCCTTCCCAGCCCATGTGTGAAAGGGTAAAAGAAGGATGAAGCCCTGCTTTCCCAAGGAAAGACTCCTGTTCCAGACCTAATGCCCCTAAAAAGCATGTGTTTCCACCAATCAAAGTATGTAACAGCAGAAACCATAATTCATAGGAAGGCACGAAGACAGAAAGCGCACGACACAACACAACCTAACCAAAAGTGCTCTGTAGGCGTCCCTCTAGGGCGGAGCACCTCTCCCGAGTCCAGCTTCCCCGGGGAACCTGCACCCCTCTCCCCAGCTCCATCAAATCACATTTCCTTCTTCATCTCTACTCCAGAGCAGACAGCTGCTTCCTTCCACACAGCAGCCCTTAGATGATACCATTCAGACTTCCCTCCGCAAGGCCTGGGGAAGCTGGTCTCCCTGATCTCACTGCACGCTCTTCCTTTGACGCCGGCATTCAGATTACACGAGGAGCCTCTGATGGTAAAAGCTCCCCACCAGTGGGGCCAGCAAACTGGCTCAGTGAGTGAAGCGTGCTTGCCATAGAAGCCTGGTGACCCGATTTCAATCACTGGAGCCCTTGTAAAGGTGGACGGAGAGAAGTAACTACGAAGTCATCTTCTGACTTCCACATGTACACCACAGTGTACACACACACACACACACCCTCCACACATGCATACAGACAAAACACACACATCACATAACACACGAGATATAGATAGATATATATAGAGAGGGGGGGAATGAAAAAACTTAAAAGAGTTTTTGATTTTTAAGTTACCACTAGAGATGTAATGGTTCAGTCTGTAAAACACTTGCCATTCAATTGAGAGACCTAGAGTGCAGACTGCAAGCACTGAGTTAAGAAAGGGAGGGGCGGACACGAGAGCTGCCTGTTATCCCAACACCAGGGAGTTAAGCAGAATAACTGCCACTGACAAGCTCTGCCTCCACGAGAGAAGAGGCCTCCAGTACATAAAGTGCACAATGATCAAGGAAGACATAGGATACGGACTTTGGGACTCCACAGCAGTGTACCCACACATATGTGAACACACGTGCACACAGACACACACACCCATGTATATATACATGTGCAAAAAAAAAATTGCCACCCCAAAGGTCACATGTATTTTAGAAAACAAGTACAGTTTGGGATTCTTTTAGGGATTTTTATTTTTTACATATATGTGTTGTGGACATAGATGTGCCTCCTACCTGTAGCACTCAGAAGAGGGTATCAGAGCTCCTGAAACTAGAGTTAGAGGTGCACTCTGCAAGAGCTGCAAGGGCTCTTAACACAGCCACCTCTCCAGTCCCTGGGTGGTTTTGTTCTATCTGTTGTCTTTACAGGTTCTGACTGAGAATAATAGAATTTTCAAGTACATGGAGGGCTCTGATGATCTCAAGCAAGCTCTCCCTTCAAAGCTGCCCGGCCTCAGTGAGATTCGAGGCTAGTACCCGCTCCTTCAACCAGGCAGGCAGGAGACCCTAGTCACAAACTGAGATCCTTAGACAAGAAAACTAGCCTGGCCACACCCTGTTGCTAATTCAGAGAGGCAGCCAAAGTCCCCAAAGCCACAAAACACAACAAAAAGGGACCTAAAAGTCTCAATCAGGCATGCTTGGATGGAAGAGGGGGCTGCCATCTCAATTTGGTAGGTTCCCAGGTGCACATGAATACTTGGTACCGACAGCTCTGCAGAACACAACTTAGACATCTAATAGCTGCCCAACTTTGTTTCCCTCTCTCACCTTAGCATGGGCATGGTATTAATTTGTTTAAAAGTTAGAGGTGGGTATAGCATGTTGTCAAGAACAGTTATGCAGAAACAAATCAAAAGTCTGGGATGTCAAAGTATCTAGCTAAACAGTGCTAAACAAAAAGTGCCTCTCAGTCGTAGATAACAGGGACCGTAGATAACCGTGACTAAGATGAGCTCAGGGGAACAGACCCAGGCTCAGCTCTCTCAAGAGAGGAACTCTCCCACTTCCTTCTCTTTCAGATAAAGAAGGGACAGCCTGGAAGAACTCCACCCCGGCAGCAGAAGAGCTCAGAAAACTGCAGATCATTCTACCAAGGAACAAACGCATCCCTGCTAGGTAGAGAAAGCCCAGAAGGATGGTTGCATTCAGCAAGCAGAAGGCCTTGGAGACCACTAAGCCTATAGGTACGGCTCTTACGGAAGGCGGCATTCCTGCTCATGTGCGTCATAAGGAGCCATGTGTATCAGCCTTTATGAAGAACTTGCCTAGAACAAAGCTCTGGGTGTAGGACCAGGAGATCTCTGAGCAATGGAGAAGTCTCAAACAACAGTCTCTCTCCAGTACAACAGGTACCAACCAAGTCTTGTCCCGCCACATGCACTTGGTACCACAAACATCAAGGTCAACACTCACCATCCACAGCCAGCACCACCTCTAAGCCTGCTGCCCTCTGCTCATCGCAGGCCCAATAGTGATGGCCCCTGAGCTGGCTGCAGCTCACGGCAACCTCAAGGATGCTGGCATGGAATCAGCCAGCAGGGCTGGAGGCGAGCATAGGAAGCTGTGGGGACTGCACAGTCCCAGTTAAGGAAACATCAAAGACATTCCATGTGCACCTCAGTCCTTTCATCAAAGCTGGGGGCAAGCAGCATCCAGGATAAACGGATACAGGGCAATATATCTGACCCTCAAACTAAAAAGTAGGGTCTCCTAGCGTATGTTCTATCCAGCCTCGCCCCACGCTGTCTCTCCCATGACACTGGATAATGAGCTTATTCTGTCCCCAGTGCCCTCACCATTAACAATGTACTCTCCATGAAGCATTTAACAGAAAACAAGAGGCTTGGAAGATGGCTCAGTGAGTAAAGCACTTGCTGCAAAACTTAACTGCTTGGGTCTGATCCATAGCACCCATGGACTAAAGCCAGGCAGGAGAGACATGCAGTTATATCCCCAGTGCTGGGGTGCTGGAGCTGATGCAGAGGCTATGGAGGGATGTTACTTACTGGCTTGCTTCCCCTGGCTTGCTTTCTTATAGAACCCAAGACTACCAGCCCAAGGATGACACTGCCCACAATGGGCCCTCCCACCTTGATCACTAATTGAGAAAATGCCCCACAGCTGGATCTGGTGGAGGCATTTCCTTAAGGAAGTTCCTCTGTGATAACTCCAGCTTGTATCAAGTTGGCACAAAAAAACAGCCAGGACACACATGTATACATACACACGGAGAAAGAGAGAAAACAGGTTCGCACTAACACTACAGTTAAATGGTAGAGCCAATGACCAAAGGTAACACAACAGGTAAATGTTGTGGCAAAGAACTTCTAGATAAAGGCTTGGTCCCTTGGTTCCTTAGATCTTCATTTAGCATGTCTTTTTACCAGTCTCATACTAAACAGGAGTTTCCCATGTCACTGGAGACTCCTGCTCTCAACTTCATCTTATGTTAAAAGTTTCCGGGGTATGGGGTATGCCTCTCACCATGAGGAGGATGTAAAATAAGACATTTTCACTTACTGAATTTACAGGAAGAACTTACAGATCTAACAATGCCACTTTTGAGCATAGCATCAGGGCAGCAGCAACTCTTCTGGTGGGTGCACACGGCCCTTTGCGAAGAAACATCTCTCCGTCATTCCCCATGCCCTCTCTCCAGATTCATTTTAGTTTCTTTTTCACTAATGCCATTCTCACACAGGTTGGGCAAAAAGGAAGGCCCACTTGAGAGTATCCCCAAGGATCTGACTTATAAAACCCAAATCCTTTTTAAAGACACTGCAAGGAAACATGGCAGTTATAAGGCATGGGGACTGTGTAGTTGGCTTCTGTGAGCTTCATCCTGGGATCCACGCTAACACACCTGGAGGGAGTACCTCTGGCAGCGCTGTTCCCGCAACACGGTGGGACAAGAAACGTGTGCAGGTTCCTTAAGTCTCATACTTCCACTTAATCCTATGAATGCCATTAGATGAATTCAAACTAAAGGACGTAAAACCTGGCCAGTGCTCCTTAAAACTGTCATCATGGCCAAGGAGAACAGAGAACTGAAGAACTGTCACAGGCTCAGAGATGGCCAAGGGGACGAAACAGCTAAAAGTAACATGGTTGGTGTCCTGCAGGAGACTCGGCCAGCAAAGTAGCAATGCCTTGGGGAGATCTCAAAGGAAGACACTGAGTTCAGCTCACTCACGGGCTGTGGTGACACGGTGCTGACGGAGATGGCGGCTAAAGGGTAGAGGAGAACTCTATGCTACCCAAGCACTCTCTCTGTGAACCCCACACTGTTCTAAAAAGAAAGTCTATTTAAGACAGCAGAGCAAGTGAGCTGGTGTGCGCAGGAGAACACGTCCTTTCTAAGAAACGCCATTATTGTTATTTCTCTGCCGTTTCCTTCTCGCCAGCCCCTGCGTGGACACTGACCACCTGGCAGTCCCCTCCACAGAGCGGCGGGGAGAGAAGAGGGTAGACCACCGCTTTCAACTCTGTGACGCCGCACTGCTCGCTTCAACGCGGGGTTCGCGGCTGTATTGCCCGTAACGCTCAAGAAGCCAATGTAAGAACAAAGATCATCCTGCTGTAGGAAGAGAGCCAAGACACATTAATTTGAAAAATTACAAAACATAAATTTGTTCTTAAATAGAGCAGGACACAGCACGCTTGCTCCGCATGAAGACATATGTAAAGCTTGCCTTCTGGAACCGCAGAGATGAACAGAAGAGCAGGAGAAAGAAGAGGAGGAGAGGGCTTGGTGTCCTTATTACCTTCTCTATAAGTACTTTACCGAGATATGTTTTCAATAACCGCCGTCATCACAACGATCATGGACCCTTAGAATTTACTACTTGCCTCTTCGACCCTCCCCCCAAACCGTACCCAATGGAGCCAACAGAAACTCTGGAAACTTTGCTTCTAAAGCCAGGATATGTGATGCTCCTTCTGCCCCAGTTTCCTGCTTATGAGGATGAGCAGACGGGATAACTGCCCTCCAGTGTGGCCTGTCCTTCGCTCACACTGCTGACTGGCGGCAGCATCTACCAAACATGGTCCACTCTCAATACCAGCACTACCCGTGGCAGCATCCTGAAAGCCAGTGTAACGGGCTCGACGGTGCCCATCCGGGGTGCCAGGGAGCAAGCCTGCCTTCTGAGTCGTCAAAGGAGGCAGCACTTCTGGATACGGTCTAATCCTTTAATATTTCCTGATTAATCAATCAACTGATTACAAATCCCTGGAGCCTCAACCACAGCCTGTAAAAATCTAGTACAACCAACCAAAGCCGCTCTCCTTGACAAGGATACAGGAGAGGATACGCACTGTGAGCCACGCGGAGAGAGAAAAGGCACGATGGAGATGAAAAATGGCTCTTCCATTGCTGCTTTTAAGATCAAGCGATTTCATTTCACTAACATTGATTTCTGCAGGGTGATTTAATTTCCCTAACACTGACTGAGCTTCTGTTTGCTTGATGTGAACATCTGGGCAATGAACGCTCTCACCCACCTTCTGCAGGGAAGGAGCTAGGCCATAAGAGGTTGTCCGGCCAGCACGTACAGGAGAGCCAGCGAAAGGGGAGCCCCAGATTTGATCAACACTTCTCTGAGGTCCCAGATCCCCTGGAAAGTCTCAAAAAGCTCCACCCTTTCTCCTACAACATACAAGGCATTAACATCCCACGGGAAAGGTCCGTGGGGCCTCCTCTATGAGCATAAGCACTTTCAGGCTGTACGCATCTGTGATGCCATTCTCCAGACGAGTAAACTGGAGTGACAGCATCTAAATTCTCCCACTAACCAGCAGGGGGATGGCAACAAAAGCCTGATCTCACGCTGACAGACAGAGGGACAAAGGTTATCAGTGACCCACTGAGAGGGCCATGAAGGCACCTGAGGCTCCAATCCACATGCTTCCCAGAAGCCCTTCATCCCAACACCTATCTTCGGGGAGACCAGCCTCTGAACCTCACCTCAGGACTATGGGACCCCAGGCTCTCTCCCTACTGGAATGGGGCCTCCCAGGGAAGCTGGGACTGCACATTTGTGATTCTCGGTCCCAAGGGCCCGAGGAATGCTGGGCACTGAGTGACCACCTGGCTAACGGGCTAACTGCTGTCCACACGGAACACTCTCCTCTCAACTCCGCCTTCCCAGACCCTCAGGTTTCAATCAGTTTGCACCTATGAAAAACGTGAAATACTGGACTGGTGGGAGGGGGTAGGGGGGGGAGGGGAGTGAGCTCACTTACAAGCATGTGTGGGTTTTGCTAATTCCCAGCACCACAGAAAGGGGAAGGGTAGAGAAGGGGGATAATAAAACAAGTGGCATGGCAGTTCCTCAAAAAATTACAAGTAGAAGAATTACCATATGACCACACATCTGGAGATACACTCCCCAAAAAAACTTCAAAGCAGAAGAACTACCATATGACCACACATCTGGAGATACACCCCCACACACACAAAAAAAAAAACCTCAAAGCAGAAACTTGAGAAGCTATTGTTATGCCACGCTTACAGGAGCATTACTTATAAGTGCCAAAAACTGGGAGCCACCCAAGCACCCCAAAGATAAATGGGTAAGTATTAACTGCTATATTGTAGGAATGTGTTACAGGCCCAGTATTGGAGTATTGCTCCAACTTAAAACACACAATGTTCTCACACAACGGGTGGGCCCTAAGAACATTACACAGAGAGAAACAAGGCAGACACAAAAGTTCTCTGAGGTACCTAGAGCAGTCACAGAGACACAAAGGATGGTGGCTGCTAGGACAGACGGATGGACAGATGGACTGACGGAAGGAAGGAAAGAAGGAAGGTAGGTGGGTGGGTGGGTGGGTGGAACTGGTATTGCTGGAGGTTCTGAGAAACTGATGAAGCCCTGGAGATGGGTGGGGTATATGGACTATATACTCAAAACCACTGGACTTTGCACTTTAAAAGGACACAACACAGATGGGATGTCCAGTTGGCAGCCTGCAGAGTGCTTAGCACACACAAAGCCCTGGGTTCAGTCCCTAGCGCCATTTAAACAGTGAGGTATAATGATACATTGTTACCATTTAAAAACCAAATTAACATTTAAGCTAGGCATCATGGCCCATGGCAGAAGGATTAGAAGTTTGAAGCTGTCCAGTGAAGGTCTCCCCAAAACTCCAAAATAACCTCAAATGTTAACGAAACATCAAAACAAACTCAAACCTTAATAGTACCCGCCCCTGCACAGTACTACTCTAAAGCCAAGCTATAAGGAGGTTTAGACTCTAGAAGCTGCCCTAGCATCAAAGAAGCCATAGCTCTGAGACTTGGATCAGCCTCAGGAGGGGAGCCCCACCAATACAACCTCCACGGACACCTCTCACTTACACCCTGTCTTCCAGTCACTTTGGGGGAGTGACTTGGGGAAGCATCTTTAGAGAGACAATGGACAACAATGGGCAGGTAGAGGCAGATGCCAGCTAAGCCAGTGTGGGACAGGGGCCTGTAGCTGTATGGAAGCTGTAGGCAGATGCCAACTCCATGGAAACCGCTGAACTGTATCTAGAGGCCATCCTTTGGATAGTTACACTTCACAGAGCACAGAGGGGCCAATTCCAGGAGTGACAGAACTCAACACTGCTGGGCCCCATGTCTACCAGCCAACATTGCTACACACTTCTCAGAAACCATGTGATCACTGTTCTTAAAAGTCAATAGTTCAAACTGAAAATTAAATATAATTTTGAAACACTAGGAATCAATATTGAGACACTCAATCTAGTGAAATCCAGTGCTCTAGGCAGGAGTATGGAATGGGAGAGAAACACTAAATACTCTAATCCTGGTTTGCATTTAGCTTTGTAATTTGATTCCTTGTGACACGTGGCCTTGGAAATTATCAAGATAAATTTGCAATTCTCAAATTATGCTAACAAATGGTATGCAATCACAAGCAGAGAGGCAGGACAAAAACCAAAGCTATGAACAGAATCAGTTTAGGGTCGATCTCACATTCGAAGAAACATTAAATGAACACGGTAGTTCAACAGTCTCCTTGAGTGATTGATGGAAACACCACTTCTCTTTGGTTACCAAAATCTACACTTAAATGTCTTAATCAAGAGTAATGTATTTTCATCGAACTTTAAGCATCTTTAAGTTGTCTGTAGCTCACATTTAATACCTAACACAATGTAATAATAAATAGTCCTTATTCCATACAGTTCAGGAACTGACATGGGAAGTGTCTATGCTATTCACACAGGTGTACTTTTTAAAATAATCTCTCAGTCTGACATTAGTAGAATCTGCTGTTGTAGAAGTAGTGGATGCAGAGGACCAACTGTATATGGTTCTAATAAAATGAGGTCAAACTTCTCATAAAGGATAGCAGATATCTAATGTTATTTGCTCAAATCGTAGCCACCAAGGACTAGCATTGGACAGCATGAGAAGCCAGACTGCCAACAACCACAAGCTCTCTTGGCACACAGAGGGAAGGTTTCTGTTCCTCCAGTATCTCCAAACTGCAACATCCCAACAACCAAATTCACCTCACTTTAACAAACAAAGAAATATCCCATCTTCATCCCGATATGCTCTTGTTATGTCTGCAAAACATTCAAAAGCAGCCTTGGAAGGATCTCTGTTCAGGCTGGGATAGGCATTATTATTCAATAAACCACGGGGTAGGCTACTGCCAGTCTCAGTCTCTCACTGTAACTGCAGTGTCCTGGCTGAATAGGTTCTTCTTCTCCATTTCACTTTCTAGGTTTCCTTTGTATTCATCAGTCCCCAGCCCCCAACTCCCCACTATAAAGCATAAAACAAGCAGAGCTGTACTGTAAGGCACAGAGTAGGTGGTATATTATGATAAACAATGATGACAATACAACATTTTTCCAGCTGTGATAAACATATTTAAGATCTATCATAGAAGCTGCTAATGCTAACACTGAAAACTATGAAAATTACAAGTTGTTTGTAATATAGTATTTATGTCTTAGGGGCTTTTCTTTCTCTTAGACAGAAGTCTCTCACTGGGAGACCCATGTCCTTACCTTCTTAAAGTCAGAACATTTTTTTTGAGACTTTCTGAGGCTGTCAAAACACCCCAAGTGATTTGATAACTGGCTCAACTCAGCCTGAGAACAAACACTGACCTACGCAATCCACTCTGAGGGCCAGTTGGCCAAGATGGCAGTGCACAGGGCAACCCTGTCAGCCTGAAGAGGATCCCAAAGAGTGCACCCACCAATGGGGTCAGAACACAGACCTCTCAAACACTGCGCACAAGTGGTTCAATTATCAGCTGTCACAGACTCCCAATAAATTAAAAACAAGGGTGAACTACACCCAGATTTCCAAATACCCAGGGCCTTCATGCCCTGACTTGGCCTCTGGAACTATCCAGTTCTATGCAGACTCTTCCTTCCCCAGCTTAAAAAAGAAAGAAAATTAAACTTTCAACAATAAACCTTGCCATCCAACCGTGAGAGGTGAGACTGTAAGACCAGCCTGTGGGATGAGTTTACCCAGGACATTCACTTGCCTGCACTTCCCAATGTCCCTAGCATCCCCCCTCTACCCACAACAGAGGTCCTCTGTGGAGCACTGTCTGTCCTTCAACTCAAAGATCCACCTGCCTCTGCCTCCCTCCTCCCCAGTGCTGGGGCTAAAGGCCTGCACCACCACCACTAGGCTAACATCTTTTTTAGAAAGTTTAACGGACAAAAAATTTCGGAAC
Organism: Apodemus sylvaticus; assembly: GCF_947179515.1. Classification (NCBI taxonomy): domain Eukaryota; kingdom Metazoa; phylum Chordata; class Mammalia; order Rodentia; family Muridae; genus Apodemus; species Apodemus sylvaticus. The sequence goes on from NC_067472.1 coordinate 140,696,703, forward strand.
AAACTGAACTTTTGTGTGTTACACTAAGCAGCACTAAGATGACCCCATGCCTTAAGAACCAGAGGCAGTCAACAAGATCCAACTCAACTGGTCTATGCCTATACAAGCAAGTGCCTCTCTGCAAAGCCCTTATGACCCTTGTCACCTTCACACAAGAACACCCCCAAGGATGGGACTTAGAAAAGGGACAGAGTACAACTGGAGACCAGTAACACTCACCCTGCTACACCAGACCTTCTTGAATCCTAAGTAAACATATAGACCACATGAGCAATCACAAACATGTTTTCATAAAACAAACTGTATCTCCATTCCAAGTGCCACTCTCAGATCAGATCTCTTTTTAAATCCATGTGTATCAACCTGAGTCCAGCTGTTTTAATGAATACCTGCTATGTGGCAGGTACTTTGTTGGCCACTTAACATATACAATTAATAACAATATTAGCATAATAAATAATGAAGAACATAGTCCATGCTTTTAAAGAGAACAGAAGAAGACATGGCCTGCTATCCCAGCACCATGTGGTCTATATCCAGCCTTGTATAATACACACTCTAGTTGGCAGGTAGAGCACCCGTGTGCTGGTAGCCTCGTTTGTTTTCTATTTCTGTGATAAATGCCATGACCAAAAGCAACTTGGGGAGGAAAGGGCCTATTTCATCTTACATGCCCAGTTTGTAAGATTATCACTGAGGGAAGTCGACGCAGGTATTAAAGAAGAATCTATGGCAGATCACTATATACTGGCTACTGGCTGGCTACCCTGGCTTGCTCAGTCCAAGCCTCCCTGCTGAGGAATGACATGGCCCACATCAGACTGGGTCCTCCTACATCAATCAGCAATCAAGAAAAGACCTCCCAGACATCTCCATACACCGATCTAATGGAGGGAGGCAATTCCTAAAAGAGTATCCTCTCCCCAGGAAACTCCAGCTTGGGTCAACGTGACAAAAACCAACCAGCACAAATGGATTAGTCAAGTCTAGAAGAACCAACGCTGCCTCCATGACTCTTCAGAAGGAAATGTGTAACGAGAAAAGTCAAGTTTAACTGTGTATACTATATGAGCCCTAAATCAGGTAAAAATTTAAAAGCAACCCAGAGAAGGATACTAGTTTCTGGGTCACTAAGGGAAAAAGGCAAGAACAAAGCCAAACACTTCAACTAAACCTGCAACATTTTTGAAGGGAGTCTTTTTTAAAGAGGGTGGGGAACTACCTTCTCATTACAATTGATACTTTTTTCCATCAAAACATAATCTGGGCTGCGATGATGACTCTGCAACCAAAGTTCTTACCAGGCAAGCATGGGGACTTAAGTTCAAATCCCCAGGAGCCACATAAAAAGCCATGTGTAGTCACACATGTCTTTAATGCACCCCTTGGGATGAACCCAGATACGCAAATGTTTTCCTCTCCACAGAGGTCCTAAGGTCAAGGCATCTACTCCCAGCATCTACACATATTAGATGCTACGCACAACATTACAGGTGGCCAATGAAAACATCCTGGTAACTAAGGAAACAGCTGGGTACAAGGATGGAGCAGAGGCACAAAACAGGGCTCCCCTTAGGGTTAGCTGAAACAAGCCAGGCATGCATAAAAAAGGTGTATACACAGCCTCTACCATCAATCAAGTCACTGATAACAAATCCACAAAGAGAGCCCAAGAAAAGATGGAGTCTACCGATCATCAGCAAAGTGCCATGGTAATTAAAGAAAGAACCAACTGTTCATTCAGACAGGAGCACCACACAAGGAGCACTCTGGCAGGTCTGACCAGGAAGGAAAGAGAAACCATAAAGAAAACCCTGCACAGGGGCTTCGGGGATTTAGCTCACTGGTAAGCAGGGTTCGGTCCTCAGCTCAAGGGGGTGGGAGACCCTCATTCAACTGAATGTTTTTAATTATTTGGTGATTTTTTTTTCAATTCCAAAGACTAATCAGAAAATAAATCAGAAACCAACTGCACACCAATACCCAGAGACAAATTTTTAAGAAACTGACAAACCTGGGCAGTTTTTAGAGCATTAGCCTCTAAGCTTTTAACAAAGGGCAGCTTATTGCCAGACTATACAAGCCATGACAAAGAAGCTAAAGGGGGAAGCCACTAATTCATCTTACAAAGCTGGCCTAAACCTGATAGCAAAATCTGGAGAAGAATGCACAAAGAGAAACACAAGGCTACATCCTTCTTCAAACTGTAGATTAAAAAAGAAAAACTGAATTCTGTCATTTAACAGACTAAATTTAATTAGGATTTTTAAACAGTCACCCACTACAAGCCCAAGTCATTTCTCAAGGAATCTGAATCGGGCTTACCACCAGGTGATCTATTCCTGTACCACGCTAACACTGTAACAACATCTGAATCCAAAGAGATGCCCAAATGACATGGGAGGACATTCGCAGACATCCCTACTCAATCACCCACAAAAACGAGACAGATAATTCCTCAACGTGATGGAAACCTCCCTAAACCATAGGATATCATACAGAGGGAGAAATATGGCAGGTATTGCCATCAATATAAGAAAGAGGCAGACAAATAAAGCACGATCGACATTGAACACCGGGTTGAATGGAGAAAACAAAGCAAAAAGCCCTTGCCGGGCCCACCCACCTCCACAGCAGGCTCGCAAGCCACGCCACTCACTTGGCGGTAGCCAGGTGAGTTAGGACTAGCCAACAAGAGAGAAGGCCAGCTGGTGGCACGGGTACTGCAGCTCACAGTTCACCCTGCCTTGCTGTCCTTCATTTTTAATTTCCCTCTATTCTTCCTGCCTGAAATACAGAGGTGGTGCCTGGAGTTACGGGGGCCATCTTGTGACCGTGAGACGAATGTTAATGTAAAGAAACAGAAGCCAGAAGGCTGGTCTTCCGTGTCCCCTTAGAAAACCGTGCCGCCAAGGCCAGAGACTGCTTTCCCTCAGACTTCTTTATCTCGGGAAAACTTAGCCCCTGCCAAATACAATCTTTATTAGGCAGGTTTTAAGCTTGTACCCGTGGTGGTCTCCATAGGCTCTTATATTTGAATGCTTGCTCCCAGTTGGTAGAGCTGTTTGGGAAGGATCAGGAGGTCTGGTCTTGTTGACGGAAGTGTGTCACTAGGGGTAAGCACTGAGGTTTCAAAACCCCATGCTTGCGCACCCCTCCTTTTCTATCTCCCTCCGTCCCTCCCTCCCTCCTTCCCTGTTTGTGGATAAGATTTAAGTTCTCCAACACCATGCCAGCCTACCTGTTCCCGTGCTCTCTGTCATGGAGGCCACAGACTCACCCTCTGAAACTGTGAGTTCCCACTGAATCATTTCATGGTCATGGTCTCATCGAGTCAACAGAAAAGTAACTAAGACATTTCCTAAATGTCATGAAACCGTAAGCAGATAAAGGAGTATTGGATACTAGGAAAATGAAGCCACGCATTCTTGTTGAACATCAATGATTCTGCGCACAGGAGAAAGCAGGTAACTCAAGTGGAAAACTACTACTACAGGAACAATCAATGAGTTAGGTAGCTGCAAAATCAATCCAACAAAATACTGGAACCTTCTCAGCCAATACATAGCAATCATCAGAGAAATGAAACAGGGAGAAATCCAGAGTCCTTCTACATTAACAATAAAGTGTTAAAATAACCAAAAGGAAAATGACAAGTCCCCCCACAATCATCCATGACTTGATAAATAAAAGCTGACTGGAGAGAAATAACATGCCTTCAATAAATAGCTCAAGCATTTGGAAACATTATTTTCCCCAAACCTGACTTACTAATCCCAATCAAACTCCAGTCAGTGCTTCTTCATTTGGGACGTGGGATTTTGTTTGTTCAGTTTTCCCATTTCTTGGGGCACAGTGAGAAAGACTTGTAAAAACAGAAATAAGCACATGTGTACACCCATGCTCTAAGTTCCCAGGAATGATGCTTTCCACAAGCTGTAACACGCACTCCGAGCCTGCAGGGCTGGGTCTCCAGCACCAGCAGGTCAGCGGGAAAAACTTTCAAAGTACCACCAACATGCAAACGGAATATTCAGTGAAGAGCGTGGCAGGTATCTCGAGAAGAAAGGGAACTGTCAGGAGTCTACATCCCACATCTCCGAAATAGGAAATGAATTTTCAGGTATTAAACATTAAAAGGAGAAGAGGGACAGATGAGAAGTCCTACACTTGATTAAACTTAATTCACCCTGACATGTGAACTGTTACACAAAAGGACCAAGCATTAAATATGTCCTGAACTAAGAGTTTTGTCCTGAATTAAGAGTTTAAGAGTGGAGAGGCTATGGTTCTAGTTTAAAATAAAGTGCTGTCAGTCAACAAATGGAGAAAAAAAAAGAGAAAAAGAGAGAGAGAGCAGGCAACAGATACGTAGAGAGAGCACATTAAGTCATACATTAAATGATACATTAAGTCATAGATACATCTATGAACTGTTACCTTAAACAAAACATGGGAATTGATGGATGAAAATTCTACTAGCAAGTTTTAAAAATTAAAATACAGAGATTGTAATGTTTTAATGCTAAAACTACAAGGCTCTTTTTTAGCATTCAGTACAGATGGCAGGCTCTCAAGCCAAAAGCTGGAGCTTCCTGGAAATTACTTCTACGATATTTATCAAAGACGGATCACTCACTCGCTCACTCATTCAAGCAATCTCTCCCCAAATATAACCATCCCCTGGTAAGGAAACAAGTTACAAAGTTTACCCAAAGAACTAAAGCAGAGTAGCATATCAACAATAGTACAAGGCTTCTTTATAATAGTTTTAATGCAAAGAGCACTAAATGCTTAAATTCTGTAGCTCCAGAATTCTATGTGCCAGCTTAATTTTAATAATTTCCTTAAACACTATATGCCAGACATAAGCAGCATAAATAATGTTACAGATAGAAATATTCAATATGCTAATAGGAAAATGATAATAAATAACCTAGCATATATGATGCATTTTAATATATAAAAAAATATATAGAAGTTGAAGGACCAGAACCCTTTAGGAAAATACAACAGAAAACAACTGGTTAAGTTACCTCTTGGCTGATTAAGGATAATTTTTATTTTCCTTTTCATTCCTAACTGTATCTTTCTCATTTTCCCTTAATAACCACCTATTGCTATTATATTTTGAGGGGGCAGCATTAAACATAATAAAATAATTGTAGTGGAAGATGGCAGACAAATTTGTCCCTAATTAAAAGTTCACTGTTCATCATGTCTGTGCATTATCTTTAAACAGGTCACATGTGAAACTCCTGAGGTGTTATGTACAGGCACAACGGTGGAAAGAAAAGTCAGAGCTCTGAGTACTGGGCTCTCCTGGGTGCAGAGATGCCAGGAGGCACAAACTTTGATGTGCCTGTCTGTGACCCAAGAATGCTCAGAAAATCAATGTCTTAGCTTACAGAATATCTACCACGTGTCAGAAATGACTGTCCCATGCTATCCCCACAATACACATACATACTCACACACACCCACACCCACACACACACACACACACACACTGAACATGTCTTGCTTTGGGGGAGGCTAACAGCTTAATTCTTTTATATGGTATCACATTCATTTGCATGCATAGATGTATGTGGATGTATATAACCCAGCAGGCACACCTGGTAGAAGTCGCTTTTCCATAGGTGGGTCCTCAGGATTGAACTGAGGTTTGGCAGCAAACACCTTTACCCACTGAACCATCTCGACAGCTCTTCCACAGTTCAAAAGTTTTACGTTCAAGCCAACACAACCACTGCAGGACATTTCTCAATATGGTCTGATAATAAATTCTGCTTCCACGTGAAAATCTCATCCCCCTTTACAAAGGAAAAAAAATCGCTAGAAGTCCACCCTCAGAAGACCTAAGACTTGATCAGTCACGCTTTGAACACAGATCATCTAGCTTCTGAGGACAACACCAGATACTATCCAAGGAACCACCAGAGCTACTCTTCCCACCTTGCATAAAAGACTTTGCTACTTTTCCCAAACAGTTTTTAGGAGAACAGTGAGCACAGTGGAAAATTCAGTGAATGAGGGGGAAAAAGAACTAATTAGATTTCCAGAGAAGAAAATGGAAAATGAAAAGATGTCAACTTCAAACAAACACAAACAAGGGGTACTTATGGAGCACATACCTACAAGCCCCATAATGGATGCAGCCTTCACAGGTTCCTGCCAACTGTAATTCAGAGTCCTTAGATCCTAAGAGCTCTGTACCACAGGCTGAAATTGCAAAGGTTTTGTTAGCCACAGTGCAACTGGGCCTAGCCAGATTACAGAATATAGACCTGGCATCAAGAATCTAACAGCCACGCCCCATTCTCCACACACGAGGTTAACAGTTAACAGTCCTGCTTCGATAGAATTAGTAGAAAATCACCACCTGGGGGTCTTTTATAATTTTTTCCCATTTTCTTTTTTTCTTTCTTTTTGTTTGTTTATTTGTCTTTCTGAGACAGGGTTTCTCTGTATAGCCCTGGCTGTCCTGAAACTCACTCTGTAGACCAGGCTGGCCTCAGACTCAGAAATCCGCCTGTCTCTGCCTCCCAAGTGCTGGGAATAAAGGCATGCACCACCACTGCTGGGCCTCCCATTTTCTACTGTGGAGAAAATCCTCAGAAGGCCCAAGAAAATCCCCATGAGACCTGCCATTCTCCTAGAAAGGCCAATGAGAAAAAACCAAAACACAGTAAGGACAATCTCCAAAACCAAATCACAGTAAGGAACCCTACAATCTCCCGTTTATTTCACTTTACTACAACCTCACATCTGCCACTGAGAGTGCAGAAACGAGATCCCTCCAGAACACGGCTGTCTGGCCAGTGTATTAATTAACCACGTATTATAATGACACGCACAGTAGTCAATATAGCAGCAGTACTGCAATTAGCCACGGTATTTAATGACACAGCATCTTGCGCATATTTACAAAACTGTATGCAAAGCGGTTTATCAATTAATCATATAATGATACATAAAGTACAACTGATACACTGTATCAATTAATCCTACAGTATAAAGTCAGGTGTGCTCTAAAAGGACCCCACAGTCACCTCAGGGAAGGATGGTAAAGGCCATTTACAGCACTCTCAGCTAACAAACGAGTCTCCAAAACCACTTTACTTTGCTTTGGAGTAGACACTTGTCCAGTACTACTAGAGTAGCACCCAGAAATACTAGGTCTCTGATCAAGCATCACCAGACACACTACTTCAACTGCTTAGGCTCCTGTATGGGGCTAGGGGTGTCCACTCACCACAGATAAAATGATTCACGGGCACTTGGAAGAGCAATAAATACATCACCCTGCAAAACTCAATCTTTCTCAAAATGCTATTCAATTTAGCACAAAGGAGCCCAAAATCTTCTGTTTGTTTTTTGTTTCTGTCCTGTCAAGTTTATTTTTTATTAGATATTTTATTTACATTTCAAATTCCCATTTCCTCATTTTCTCTCCCAAAACCCCCTATGCCACCCCCCCCCAACCCACCAACTCCCTCTTCCCTGTCTTAGTATTCCCCTACACTGGGGCATCAAACCTTCACAGGACTAAGGGTCTCTCCTCCCTTTGATGTCCAACAAGGCCATCCTCTGCTACACATGCAGCTAGAGCCATGGGTCCCTCCATGTGTACTCTTTGGTTGGTGGTTTAGCCTCTGGGAGCTGGGGGGGGGGGGGCGGGGGGGGGGGTACTGGTTAGTTCATATTGTTGTTCCTCCTTTGGGGTTGCAAACCCCTTCAGCTCCTTGGGTCCTTTCTCAAACTCCTCCATTGGGGACCCTGTGCTCAGTCCAATGCTTGGCTGAGAGCATCCACCTCTGTATTTGTCAGGCAGAGCCCAGAATCTTCAAACTAGGTGAATAAACTCTACAGCAAGGACATATCTGAGCTCTCAGGTGTTTGCTGATCCACACGGTGGGAAGAGAAAAAATAAAACCATGAAGTCTGCTATTCAGATACCGGCTGGAATTTCTTTGGATCCTTCTTCCTTGTTGTACCATAATGTTCCCAATCCCTCCATGGTGTCACAAAAGGTAATTTGTGCCTAAATATACCTTTTAAAAATTAACACTAAAACATTATGGTGGAAACAATTGGTGCTGTGAGGAACCGCCAGTTTACCCCAACTGTGCAGACGGCTGTTGCTGGTATCACGCTCAGGAGCTCACTCGAAAGCCAAAACAGACCCTAAAATGCAGCCTCTGCACTCTGCTGATTAAGCCGGGGTTCTTTTTACTTATCGCCTCCATACAGCTTATCCAAACAGAAAGAGTTCAAGAATCCCTTTGAGAAAAGCCCAAACAAGAGCCTGAACTGGCCAAGCTATTTGTCAGAGCACAGTGACAACAACAGGAAGTAGAATTTCTGGAGAGAGATTTTTCTATTTATTTTTCTGTCAATGGCTGCTTTTTAAGCTGGAAGGGGGAAGCCTTGCAGGCATTACAAACCCTGGAAGCTATGAATCAGGAAGTGGGAAACGGCAGAGCCTCAAATGGCCAGCCAGAAAACCCTGGCTCTTTTATGTAGTCAGGTCTCCAAAAGCCAGGAATTTAAAAAATCTTAGGCATTCTACGTTATTTTTTTTTTTTCAAATCTAAAACGAGTGGAGACTTGAGAGAACCAGGGCCAGAAAAAATGAGGTGGCCAGGAAGCCCCAGTCTCTAGCGCCACAAATGTCACCCCCATAATTAAATGCTCAACTGGAGCTTGCCCTCTACAAATAGGGTTTTGTTTCCCCGGTCTGTTAAGAGGGGCTGAGAGTGGTCTGCACACACAGTCTGTCGCCTCTCACTTCAGCTTTGTCTAGCATGCCTCCCCAAAGTTGAACCCAGAATGCAAAGAGACCGAGGCGCTTCTCATCTCCAAAAGTCCCCTACTTTGCCTGTAAACAACCTTCATTTGTTCCCAGGGAAAACACTACCTCTGGCCAAATACAGCAAAGAGCTTCTCAAAGGCCTGAGAGACAGCATGCAGGACTGAACGCTCACACCGGGGACAGGGCTCTTTGACTAGCCCACCTGCCTCAAAGGAACACAGGACCCAACTCGCTTTACCAAGACTATAGCAGCATCAAGGAGAGACACCCTCAAACCCCTCCACCCAGGAGCAGACACAACTGTGGTTAGGTCTGCTATCCTGTAAGGGGAGCAGAGTACCTTCTTGACGGGACAAAAACTCAAGTGGGAACTTCATCGTCCCTGGGTAGGATGTGGAGTATCCACTACCCTCCACTATTGGGGGAGGTACTGTAATTTGTAAGACAATCCCAATTGCTTTCTGTACAGATCAAATACACAACTATATGAGCAGGTAATGTTAGAGGACAAGCTTTAAAAAAATGAATGCTGACCTAGGAGGGAAGCAGAAAGCTATGTAAAGTCACTGAGAGTCGCTTTGCCTGGGCATCCTGAGTCAACCTGTCCTAAGCAGTAGTACACTCAGGCCCCAGAGCTGTGAACAGCAGCGAGGCCCATGAAATAAGCCAGAGGTCCTCCGGCACACCTGAGACAATCTTCTCCTAAATTCTCTATACCCCACCCTACCCTCCAAAGGCTTAAAGTCCTAGTCAAACAACAGGAGCCACCAGTGTCAGCGTTTCTTCAAAAGAATTCCTTTGCTCTAAAGAAACAATGGGCTCTCCATAGCCTGGCCTCATTCCTCACTGTATTTTTCCTACCTTGCTCTGAGCCCCACCTCACATCAAGCCCTGACCCCAATCTGGGTCAGACCTGATCTTCCATGGGGGTCATCAGGATTTGGGTGACACAATGATCTCTTCCTTAGTTCCTTCTGTCAGCAACACAAGTGTGTCTGATCAGATTCATAACTGGTTTGTATAAGACACCTCCTCAAGATAAGCAAGTAACCAGGCATAGCTGTATCTTATACAGAGTACATCCTTCCATGGGACCCTGAACAGTCTCATCTACCCCCCTCTGATCCCTACCAAACGGAATTCAGCTCGGCCCAAGCATCTTGAGGGGCCTCTGAGTTGCCCCCTCTACTCTTTGAAAAAGCAACACCAATAAACCCAATTCTATTGCCCACTGACACTGAGTCAAGTGATATCTATGCTCTTTCACGGGTACCACAGACAAATCAGAATATCCCTCTGGGCCCTGGGTACCTTTCTCCTCAGGACTCAAAGCATCAATGGTGACATCGTGATAAATCTGCCCAGGGGACTTCAGTAAGGTGATCCTGTATTCCCAGGATATAGAAAGAGGATTCTGATCAATATCGTCTTTCCTCCCCACACCCAGCCTAGCTCTGATGCTCAACATTAACCATACACAAGCTCCAAAGAATTCATAGCAGCCCGCACATCTGCCCTCCAGGCAGCTCGATCCAACCTTCTATATCCCAGGACTTCAAAGCCTAGGCTAAGGAGGAAAACCAGTCCCTGACTCTCCACATGGCTCCTGAGAATACCAGCAGGTAGTCTGGATGGAGTCTGAAGAACAAACGTTTAAGAGAAATTCTCTCAGGGGCTTGGCTCCCCTTCCTGTAATGGCTTCCAAGAAGCTTGGGCCCCTTGGAGGATTCAGAGCTGCAGACAGCCCATGTTCACCTGACTTGAACACAAAGACTCTGGGACTGGAGGGGTCCCTGGTGAAGGAATCCTTCAGACGGTTTTCCTCTCTCTAAATGGCTCCCAGGATTAGCAGAGTAGCCTGATCAATACTGGTTTTACCATCACGGGAGTGACTCACCACAAAAGTCTACCCATCTTAAGGCTCAGCTGCGAACAGAAACAACATAATAGCAGGGTCAGATTCAAAATAGCAAGTACGACTGGTAAACAGTTAATGCTTATAAACAATTAGCAGCAACCTCCCCATCCTTCTGGATCTGCTGAGGACAAAGACTGTCATTTCATAGGCTCTGAAGGAGCAGCTGTGGCGGGCCTGGGTGCTGCTGCAACCTGTGCAGCCCACAGGTGCTGGTGTCAGCACCACAAAACAGACCCCCAGGGAAGGTTCCAGGTAAGCCACTTTTGACCTGATTCCAGAGGTCAGATAAGTGCACAGTCACCAAGACAGGGAGTTATGTAGAACTGGGTTTTCAAGTTATAATTCCCCTGGAGCATAATGTCCCTCAGGTAGCTCCTGTAGAGTTCAAAATAAGCAGTTTTATCTTTTCTAAAGTGGGAGATAGGGGCACGTGTAGCTTCCCAATAAGTGGGTGCCTGTCAGAGGGCATCCAGTTTAAAAGAGCAATGGGGAACTCACTGCTGTCCTGGGAGCACATACAGTGGTCCCTCCACATCAGTGGGGGACTGATTCCTAGATCCTTATACAAAAAGCATCTACGTGTCTCCCCTCCCCCACCTGTCAATCACTCCTAGAAGATGGGCAGTACCCAGCATAACATGCATGTCATAATGTTTTTCTTAGAGAACAATGACAAGCAACAAGTTCCCAGGTTCAGTACAGCATGCTTCCTCCCCACAAGTGCTCCTGATCCACGCCTGGTTGAATTCATGAATGCAAGCCCATGGATATAAAGGGCTGAGTGTACAAGCAGGTTCCCAGTTTCACTTGTTAATCCTCGATCAACTCTCTCAGATTTGGCCAAGAACGTAAAAAATAAATAAAATCATGACCTTGAGAATCCTGAAGTACAGCACGGCACTGCTGTCATGGGCTGGGTGACTGAGTGCCCCCAAAATGTCAGATGGAAGTGCCGAGTCCCAGAGGGATGGGATTAGAAGGTAGGCCCTCTGGGACAAGATTAGGCTTGAAAGAGTCATGAGGAAACTGTCACATGATGGGATCAGTGTCTTCAGCTGGGGGGGGGGGGGAGAGGGAGAGAGGGAGAGAGGGAGAGAGAGAGGGAGAGAGAGAGAGAGAGAGAGAGAGAGAGAGAGAGAGGGGGGGGGGAGGAGAGAGAGAGAGAGAGGAGAGAGACCTTTGCTCTCCTTGCCACCTGAAAACACAGCAAAAGGACATTTGCTATGGGTGAGACAGGAAATCGGTCCTCACCGGAAACTGAAGTGGCTGATATCCTGATGTTGGACATGGAGCTTACTAAGGTCTGTTCCAGCCACACGGTCTCTGTAATTTGTGACAATTAGCTGACAGAGACATCCCCACTGCCTACCACCAAGTCAGAGAAGGGTCTCACCACCTTGGGTTTAGTAATACATCCTGTGGTATGGTCAGGCAAAGTAGACACACAGAGACAGGCCTAACAGTTTGGAAAATGCTGGGGAAGGCAAGAAGGATCACTCAAGTTTGCTTCTGACAAGACGGGGAAATACTAGTCTGACTTGCAGACAGAGCAATGGTTCTTCCCATGGGTCACAGACCAAGAGGAGCTGTGGTGGGTCACTGGGGTGGAGGAAGCTCCTTTCGCTGCCAGACAGGCTCGACTACCTCTCCGTCTTGTCTGGAATTCGGCAGGTCCAGGCCTGAATCCTGTGCCTTGTTAAACTAGATTGAGACAACCATGTCCAAAGGGCTGGCCCCAGAGAGTACATTCTGGGGAGATGCTGAGGCAACACTGGCCTGAGCCCCGCAGCGCGTGTCCTATGACCTCAAGCAGTATGGGACTTGGAAGTGCTTCGAGTTCTTCACCTATGAGGAAAAACCTCTGGCCCGCTTCAACTTCCAGACCCTTGAATTCTTGACTACTGCAGCCAATCTCGTCCTTTCATCTGTACGTGATGGGGCCGTTCATTTGCAATATAAAAAAAAAAAATTGAGCTGTCAAAGCAAATATAAAATCTTCAGTATAGTCAGGGAGGAACCAAACATCTGAACAAGACACTCTTATGGAAAAATGAGAAAATAAAAAAGCAGTTACAGGTCACAAGGCCGATTAGCAGGAAGGTTCGTGTGTGACAACAGCAGCAGCTAGACAGCACCAGCGTTTGACTCTGGACTCGATCTCCTCGGGAGGAAAGTGTCTGCAGTGCTGTCAGCAGCTGCGGAAGGCAGGCTCTACCTAGCTCCCCCTGCACCTCCACTGAGGCCTCCTGGGACCCTGGTCTGAAATGTCTTGTCCACAGTCTACATGGTATGTTGTCACATGGACAGCTTTTTTTTTTCTTAAAAACAAAGTGAAACACACACAACTCGAGTTTCACTTCCCATACCCTTCCCATACTTCAATGTGCATCCCCCCTACAGCTCGGAACAGACCCTCCACCTAAGCCTGAACAGCACTGCATTGTATGTATGTCATGTTCTGTGTATGCAATCAGCTCCAACGGGTCCTTGGTCTGCTCTCACCTTGGCTTTTAAACCTCACTATTCACTAACGCGAATACTAGAGTGCAAATGGCTGTTTACACAACTGGGCATATACTCAGAAGTGGAATCGCTGTATCAGGGCAACTCTGCATTCACCTCTGGAGGAGCCTACACCAAATTCCAGTGTCCGCTATCTACACTGCCGGGGCTCTCAGCTCCAATCTTTCCACATGCTATGCTTGTTACTGACTGGTTTTCTGACAACTTCATAGTAAGAAGTATGAAGTAGTCTCAACTGCGGCTCTAACTTCAGGTCATCAGTGGCTAGTGGTGTCTAACATCTTTCCAGGGGCTTACCGAACTCAGGAATTAATTTTAAACCAAAGGAATCACTCCAACTCCTAAGAGATGTTTGGTTATAAAGTGAATAGTATAGTCGGTAGTAATACTGACTCTGATGTGTGAAGATGGTTGAATGAGCCTGGTTCCAGCCAGGCTCAGAACATACGTTTTCCTCTAGAAACACCTAGCAAACACATCAGGCAGAGCTAGGCTTAAACACAGGCCCTCGGGAAAGGGGCCTCTGTGGAATCTAGGAGCACAGGAGGCAAGTCCCTGGCTTGTATTCAAGGAAGGCTGACCTACAAGACCTCGTTCACCAGCTTCGATGTGTCAGGGTCCCCCTGAAGCTTGCTTGTTCTCCAGATCTTGCCAGGCTCACTGCTGGGAACTCCTCCTAGACCTATAGGAGGCCCTTGATCTACGAGGACCAAAGGATGTCAACCTATTCCATCCATAACTTCAGTCAATCTTACCAGTTACCTAGAAATGTAGATCTTTGCACTTCAAATCCTGTATCCTAAAGTTGGCAGGGAACTTAAACCCCACCCTACTCCCATACCCCTGACTTGGCTTTTTAAACAAACAACAAAACAAAAAACAGGCCTCACTTCATAGTGCAGGCTGGTGTCAAATTATCAGACATATCAAGCATCTGCCTCTGCTTCCTGAGTGCTGGGGTTAAAGGTGTGTGCAGACACACTTGGCCCCTTGATCTGGTTCTTACCCAGAAGCTACGTGACCTCCAACTACTACTCCATCCTTGAAAAAAAGCGAAAGAGCAAAGGGACCCAGGACTCTGCACACATCACAATGCACTAACCATTCATTTCTGCCCTTCGACTCCTTGGAGCAGGGCACATGAGCCTTCTTCAAAGGGTATTAGAACCCAAATCTGTCTTCTAGAAGAAGATGCTTCAACCCTTCCCTAAAGGCAGGAGCAGGATGAGAAGACTGAAAAGGTAGAGAAGGCAAGCAGAAAGGACAGACAGGCAGACCAAAGGACAGATGAGCAATGTTTCTGCCCATTGGCAGGGTGTGAAACCTTCACGGTAAAACCAACAGGTGCAGCGAGGAGGCAAGCATCAATCACTGCACACCCAGGAGAGTGCTCTTCCCCACCCCTTCTCCTAAAAATACCATGCATTCCCTCTACAGTGAAGAACAGCAGCGACCACCGCCTGGTATCCAGGACAGGACAGGACGGGCAGAGTCCAATGGCTCTATCCAGCATCACACGAAAAGTATGTGTGGGAATCCTAGAAGGTAGGTACCACTGCTTCCTTCCGTTTTCTAGGCAACGAAGGAGGACAGCAGGGTGAGCAGGACCCGGCTTACCCCCAGCCTTCTGAGTCAATACCTCCATGCTCAGGATTGAACAGTGTCCACCCAGCAAGTCTGGGGATGGAATGAGCATGCTGCAACAGTCTGAAGCCTACTTTGCTGAACTTTCGGTGTGGGGAGGAACTGAGGCACTTAATGCCTTAAATTTCAGAAGGCACCAAAACTCCCACAGACCAAATGCTACCACCACCTTCCTAGGGCATCTCATGTGTCACCACGTTTTCAGACTCATGAGTGGAAATGAAATGAAGAGCTCTAGTTGCAGACCAGCGGTAGCTCTGTTCCCGGGCTAAGGCCCCTCAATTGCTCGCCATCAAGAATCACGGTGTGCCCAAGCCACTCAGAGTCACAAAGTAGTGAATGTTAACAGGCACTGGACACCACACTGGCAAGGGCTGGAAATCACCCCCACCATGTTGCCTGGCACCACCTGGGGAGAAGGAGCTGCTTGTTTGTCTCCACCCCTGGGAACCAAGGGCAGGGGAGGAGCAGAGAGCTCAGGCCCACCTGACACAGCCTACAAGTAAGCAAGAATCTCCTTTGGCCTGGGTGGCCCTGAAACTCAGAAAGGGGCACCCAAAAAACTGTGGGGGTGTCTTCTTAGGAAGCTGGAACGTCTATTTTTGGAGAAAAGACGCATTTTAATCACAAACACCACCACCCCTTTCCTGAAACCAGTTTTAATCCAAAGGTAATTTCTGCAGTCTCCGGAAGGCTGTCTAATTCAGGGCCCCACTAGAAGCAGGTTCCTTATCCTGTGCATCATTAAAGGCCTGCTTTGTGCAGGGCCACATTCTACACAGTCCCCTACTCTTGGCCCAGGGTCACATCTCACCAACTCCTCCAGCAATACAACCCTCTCTCCCAGCACAGGGAGGGACTCATCACTCACCCCCACTCCCGTGCAGAGAGCTCCTGCTCCTCAATACTGGGTCTAGAGATGACACGGCCCTCCCTGGCTCTCTGCTCAGTGCCTCCCTGCCAGCACCATCACCTGTCTCCAGTACTGGAGTCCTGCAGCAGCCTCCTGAGAGCTCTTATTCCTCTTATCACAGGCTCCAAACGCTTTAAGGTTTCCCATTATCCAAGCATCAGTCAACCCCCTCCAGTGCCCTTGGTTCTCACGCCCACCTTCCACTCCATCTGAGCAGGCTGCCACCTGCTCCCACCTCCTAGGATGCTGCCTTCACCGCTCTGAATTAAACACTGGGGGCACACTAAAGCTCCCTCAGCTCTTAACTCAAGGACTGCATCTCCAAAGGTGTGTGCATGTGTGGTTGGGGTTTTTGATCTCAGATCCCATAATTTGGGGCTGAACATAAAACTTACTATTTGACAGTACATGAAATGATGGGACCAGAAGGGCTTCAGAGATGGGGATGTTTGGATCTGGCGATATTTGTGTAGATGCTGTCGATCAGGCCTAATTTGAAAATCAAAATTGCTCTAAAATCGGGGAAACTTCCTCTGCACTGAGACAGTGGATGCCAATTCTGGATTCTATAACATTTCAAATTTCAAGCTAAGGCTGCCCTGCTGTACTTGATTTTTCCTAAGAGGACAACAAACTTTTAGGGGCAGAGGAGGGGGAAAGGAAAGGCCACTAAGTCTCGACACAGAAACAGGGCTTTGCACACCCCCCCCCCACACACACACACACTTCCAAGCTCTTATTTCATGTCTCAGGTAAGGATGTGGCCTTGAACTATGCTTCCAAAACTTCCTCGAGTTTTTAATTATTATTTTACTTGTATGGGTGCTTGTCTGCACAGGCACCCGCATGCCTTGTGTACGCAAAGAAGGCCGCACCGGACCTCTGTAGCCAGTTACAGGTGGTCCTAAGTCATCATGTGGGTGCTGAGAATTGGACCTAGGTTCTAATTCCAGTGCTCTGAACTGCTAAGCCATCTCTCCAACCTCAGGCTTTTCAGGCTTTAGCCAAAACAACCAATACAACAATGTTTCTCTCCTCCACTGCTTTCTGAGGAACTGCTGGGAGGACTAAAAGGCAGGAATCCCCCAGGGCCCCACAGCAAGCCACACACTCCCTTGCTAGATGCCTTCTACTGTCTGTTTCTGCTGGGCCTCTTAAAAACATTACTGCTGATTCCCTTTGGAACGCCTGCTAGAGTGGCATTTTTTTCAATTTACAAATGGGTACCAAGAGCCATACTTCCCTCTCCAGTATGCCTCCAAGTACCTGGAGAGAGCTGGCTTCCCTAAAAGCAGGGTAGGCAGGTGAGCTCACATCCACCCAGCTCAGCGGTGACTGAAATAAAACATACCAGGTTCAATGATTCTGTTTACATTTTCTACAAGAAACAGACCACCTTGAATGTCTCCTCAGGAGCATCAAGCCTTTAGCAATGATTTCTCGGTTATTAAGTTCTGGAGTCCCCTTACAGCATCCTAGATTAAGTAAACTTAATTCTATAGAGGAAGCAGACCTCACCTCCCCAATACTTCTATCATAAAACTCTTGACAGGCCATGTCAGGGACTTAAAGAACAAGAATCTAAGACCTGGCGACTCTGCCGGCAGAGATGCAAGGCAACTCTTTGCTGGTCTCACCAAGAAAACAGCAACAAGAAACAAGAGGCAGAAGCAAACTTCTGTCCACATGAGTCTGCCAGAATTCAAACAAACTCCCCAGGAATCCATCCCTCTGTGCCTGGTTTTGGGGATCCAAAGGCTGAAAATGCTAACTAGGCATCCAGGCTCCCACCCCCACCCCCGTGGCTCCTGAAGGAGAAGAAACACAATCAGAAGCAGCACAGGGAATCCCACCGGAGACGGACACACAGCCAAAGCCAACCTGAAGACAGCCACCTTCCATCAGGCAGCAGCCTGCCCAGTGGTCCAACGTACACTACACACAAAGGAATCGGGAATGGCAAATTATTCATTTCTTCTCACCCATAAGAAACTTAAGGAGCACCGTCACCCACCCCAGGGATAGAAGTCTAGGCTTGCGGCAATGGCTTTTCTAAAGTTCTTTAGCCCACTTCTTGGAACAAAAGACCTAACTGATGGATTCTACTGCTTCTAAGTGCTACGTAGTAACTGGTGTGATAAAATGTCTCCAAGGGTAAAGCTACCATGGCAAGGATAAGATAAGAAAGCCTTCACTGTAAATGAACAGTACAAGCATCTAACTGAATGACCTAAAGGTGGGCCCTTTAAGAAGTCTGCCATTTCTTGAGCTCCTCTTACCCACCAAACATTGGGCTACTTCCTGGTATTCAAAGGTTATAGAGAAACTATCCCCTCCCCTAGGGTGGGGAAGAACCAGCTTAGTGCATCCTGTGTAAAAGGTCAGAGATGCACCAATCAACTGATGGTTGACTCTTAAAGGAGTATCATAATATGGCTACCCCTATTCTTACACAAGTTAGCGGAAAAAAAATTTTATTACAGAATGCACATTTACTGAATTCTTAGTATATGCTGTGATCTGAACCAATTTAGGGCAGGGAAAAATCAAGTGTGGTCAGCGTCTGGCTCCGGTCAGGGCCTGCTTGAGGAACAGCAGGTGGAATTGTCTGAACTGTCTAGGCGGAAAACACACTAAAGTCCTCTCTCAGGCCAGTAAATGATCTCCCAGTTAAAATTAAATAACAAAAAGCCACCAGGGAGGAATGTGTCCACTGGATACAGTGTCACTGAGGAAATGGGAGAGTGGATTCAGAAATTATCAAAAAGCTCTAAGGACAAAAACAAAAAACCTGACAAAGTGCAACCAGCGCAGGGCTGAACCCCCTCAGTAACGGAGCTGCCTGTGATTTTCTGTTGTCAGGACTGTTGGGTAGACACCTTAACTACATGAAGCAGCCCAAGGAGATACACCTAAAAGCGAAATTTGAAATGTTACTACATACTTAAGCAGAGATCAAAGGCAGACCTTGCTATATGAATATGCCATTCGAAATGAACTGGTAGCCTTTTCAAAATGTTTTAATTCCACACATATGATACACATATGTGTATCACGACACACATATGGAGGTCACAGGACAACTTGCAGGAATCAGTTCTATCCTCCTACTGTGCCGAGGCCCAGCGACTGAACTCAAGAGGCACAGACTAGGCAGCAAGCTCCTTACAGGACAAGCCGTCTTGCTGGTCCCAGCAGCATTGTCTTTTTCATCTCCCCTAAGAAATATTTTAAAACTTCACACACATAAAGGTTTCGTGGCGTGGGGGTAGGGTACTTTTAGGACTGTAAGGCACTATGGATTTTATAGGAAGGGATGTGGGTACATCATTTTGGAATACATTTGCTTCTCTGAGTCGCCCACTGAACAGTAAAATAAGCTATATCCTAAACCACAGCCTGGCGATCTCTAATGAAGCCCAATGTAGCCACATTTTCTTGCAACCATTTCTCAGACACCATCAGTAGGGAAAAGCTTAGGAATTTTGAGGGAATTGCTTCTCTTCCTCCTCTAGACAACACCTACTTCAGCCAGGGAGGTGGCTGAATTTCCAACGTGGCCGCTAGATGGCGACTTCGCATTGGTGAGGCGGACGAAGTGCAGACTGGACACGTTAAGACCCTGGCAGAAACTAACACAAGAAAGGACTGAGGAAGAAACTACGACAAACAACTGTAAAATGGACGGTGAATGGAGAGGTTAACGTTTTGGTATTTGTTTTGTTTTTTTTTTTGTTTTGTTTTTTAAGACAAGGTCTCACTATGTAGCACTGGCCTAGAACCCACTATGTATGTAGAGTAGACTGGCCTTAAACTCAAGAGTCCTTGTCCTCTGCCTCTGCTTCCCACATGCTGGGATTAAAGGCCTGGACCTTTTATTTCTTGTATTTGTGTGTTGTTGGGGCTGGGGCATGCCACAGAATACCTGTGGAGGTGGGAAGGCTACATTTGAGAGTTGGTTCTCCCTCCCACCATGACTCCCAGGGATTAAATTCTGGTCCCTTAGACCTGAGGCCAATCACCCTTCACCCGAGCTATCCCACTAACCTGACTTAAACTTTTTTGATAAGCAGAACTCAACCTTATTAAGCACCTTAGCTAAGGAAAGTTCCATCACAGACTAGGTCGTTACTACACACTTGCTACATATGTGTCAGGCTCCACGTGACAGGTGGAAAGCAGGGAGGGTGCCCTGTAATGTCAGTACTACCAAAGAAAATCTCTGTTGGATGACGGCACATTGACAAGGTAGGGGCCGCTCGAGCTGAGGGTTTAGTAGGTGCCAGGGTCACCTGAGAGCACTCGACAAGAGTGTTAATTCACTGAGCTTAATAAAAATACAGGATGAGTTCTAATAGAATCCCCATTTCACAGAGGAGGAAACAAAGCCACAAGATTAATCTGACTGTGCAGCTGAAGAAACAGCTGACACTCAAACCAGCCTCCCTCTCCACTTCTCTGTCACTGTAAGTAATGACACGCAGAGGACATCACTATCTATCAATGTGACCAGTGGTGTCTGAACTCAAAGGGAGGAAGGGGAAAGTCAGAGCTGTGCAGTTAGGGAAATGCCAACAGACTCACATGAAGGAGAAGGAGTGAGAGCATCACTAGGGGCGTCTCTCACATAGTAAAATCCTAGGACGTCCCGGGGGCGGGGGGGGGGGGGGGGGGGGGAGTCGACTGACCGCCTACCTTATTGGCCAACCTTACAGTACTAACATCTAAATCTGGACACTCCCCCACACACTCAAAAAGAAGTAATGAAAATTTAAAGCTACATTTCCTCCCCCAAATTTTCCTGGATTTAATTTTCTAAATATAGAAGTCAATTTTATTTTGCTGTTTGCTGAGACAAGGAGAAACGGTCTTTCACAGTCATCCTGAGTCTCTGCCCATTTGTTCAAACTCAGAAAAGCTAAGTAGTAGCATGTTTTATATCAAAGAACTGATGGATAGCCAAAAGGAATCCAGGCCCGTGGGACCTTCCGGTGCTCCGGAGTAGCATTTTCCAATGTCCATTGCGGGGAGTGGGAAGCAGAAGACTTAGGTAGAATTCATGCCAAGCCACAGAAAGACAGCAAAAAGCCTGTGTGGGGGACCACCAGAGCCTAGCCATGCAGAATTCTGGGGATCACCCTGGATCCTGACAGCAAGGTCTTTATAAGGACAGGAGGGACCCTTGGACTTCACATTAAGACTGGGGACTCAACTGTGGTACACAGTGAGGATGTAGGGTTGGCAAGCAAGGCAAGCCCAGGAATCTTTATGGCACTTAGAACAATCTCAAAGGCCAGCTAAGTGTCCTGTCGACTCAAAGGGTTGGGATGCAGGTCTGGACTGGATGGGGGTGGAGCTAGAAGCAGGCAAATCTGCACCATTTCAAGTGACTCAGTGAAGTTGAGAGGAAACATTCAATTAACCACTCTCTTCAGAAAAGGGCAGGCTGCAGAGCTGAGGTTAACTAGACGTTCCTTCCGAGCCAGGCTTGGTGTCTGCTCTTAGCAAAGTCTGTCCCTAGAACTCGGCACTTCCACACTGTGGCTCAACAGACACCACGAAGCGATGAACACCCAAAAAAGTGGACAGAAGTGCCAACCGGGCTTCCCTTCAAGGGCTGAGTCCGGGAGCCTGTGTATCACCTCAGTACACTGATGCCCAGGGAAACCTGGTGGAGAGAATAAACACCATGAGGCACAGTTAGACATGGGTACAACTGATGAAGACTTCACTTACTGTCTAAGCAGAGCGGACAGCTAGTGACTCAGAATGTTCTCGTTGGCTGTTACCTGAAATCTGTACAGATGCTTCCCATTTCTTTCCGCTAGTTATCAAAAGTTACTAAAATAACTCAAACTAGGAGAAAAATTCCCATGTATTATCTCATTGCTATCTAATTAGCATCAGGCTTCTGTGCCTTATAGTTAAGTGTCTCACTAACTCAATCTGACACACCTCCCAATAATCAATTTATAGATAAGCAAAAGCAAACATTCAAAATAAAATACCTCAGGAACTTCTGAGTTCTGGTCTATAAAATATACCTTTTTTAGACTATAAAAAAGCCTAAAAATATTTAGGCTTTGATACCATAACACATGTGTTACCCACATAAAGATTAAAAGTCACAACTCCAAAGCCAGCTTAAAAAGAAACTGACAAGTTTAAGTATACAGCAGCCCAAGAGCTATGAACCTCAGTCAGTCGGTCAGTCAGTCAATGTGGATGGAGGAGTGCACACATGCACATCTGGACAAAAGTGCACCTCTGGATGCACATGTACAACTGTGAATAGCTGGTATTGTATAACTCTTCCAGTGAGGTGTGAAATAAAAAAAATAAAGTTTGAAGTTTCCAGGTCTACTACCAGCAGGAATTTTCTGTAATAATGATAAACTACTTTCTAAAACCTCCTCGGAAAGTGTCTAGCCAAGTTTGGTGGTACAGGCCTAAGAATGATCCCTGTACAAAACACTGTGGCAAGGGTAAATCAAGTTCAAGACCAGTGTGGCTACACAACACGACCCTCTCTAGAAAAAACAGAAAACCAAGAAAGCAAACTCCGGTTCTCTCCAAGGTTGTTTCTGTCATTCCAATGCAAAGTAAACAGCGCATGTAAAAAAAAAAAAAAAAGTAAAACAGTCTTCGCCCTGCCATACACACTTCCAGCACGGTCACAGTCTTCCTCTCTAGCAGGCCACCAGATACTCCGTGAGAAATTGTGTCAAGCCTACCAGGAAATACAGGAGGGATATTCCCTAAGCCTCAAGAATACATCCCATACCAGCAGTGACCAAGTTAAGGATAAATATAAAACCAAACAGCAGCATCCTTATCCGCAGACGTCACCACCACCTCAGCTGTTCATTGCTCCTCATAAGAGACGCCATTTTTTGTTCTGTTCAAGAATGCAGAAATAGCAATCTGTGAGTTTACAAATTCTTACAGTCTACGACCCAAAAGAAAGAAAAAAAAAAAATCCAAGCCTTGCTCACTAGCTTCTTAAGTTCTTTACACAGACATAGCCGTGATTTCCATGGTTCTATTCAGACTCTGAAAAAACTAATGCTAAGACTCATTATGGTATCAGCATTTCTAACCTAGAGAATGGAGCCTTGGGAGTACACCCAGCATGTATTTAAGGAAGAGAGTAGATGAAATTCTCACTCAAGTAGAGACACATCAACCTTCGAACTCTAAACCCCATCATGTTAATAAAGCGTAAGTAAAACTGGCATACGTGAAAAGGAAATCCGCAGAAATGTTAAGTATGAGTACAGACACACACATACACACATACACACACACACACACACACACAGAGCATCCATCTCCGGAAATCCAAAGTCACCAAATAAAAGACACTGGTATTTCCAGTTAAAGAATTCAAAACAATTTATGAAAAGAAACAGACTTTGTCACGTTGAGGGAGTGTGCATCTGCTGAGATAACAACTAACTTGTTTTAAAAGATCCTTTGTTTACTAACCGTTTTACATAAGCCCAAGTCCTCTTCTCTGAACAAATCAGACCCAGGGGGTGAGGGGATTGAGATAGGGTACAAGTACACATTCTAATCTTTAATCTTTACAAATATTGGACATCGGCCATGTTCTCCTCAATGTCCACAGATCTCAGCGTCTCAGAACCCTAGGACTATGCCCGCCCCAAAGCACACATCTTTATAAGGAACTGGGAAACTTCCTCTTGTGGACCTGCTGCCCAACGTTATTTACAGGAAGCTCCGAGGGCAGCGAGGGCGGCATCATCCACCGTGCAGCCTGCTGTCTTTCAAGTGCATCAGACACCTCAGATGGAGGAGCTGTGGCCAAAGCACGTGTGCGAGTATTACGCGCTTAGTACAACTGAAGAGGAGCTCATTTCTGGGCTCAGATGCCACCTGTTACACACACACTGGCTAAGAAAAGCAGTTCAAAAGCAAGCTGGCCTCCTCGCACAAATACCTCTTCCACAATCCAGAGTTTGAGTTTTAAATGAGTCTTGGCATCAAATTGGAGAAAATCACAACCCCGAGAAAAACCCGTCTTGTGTGCTTTATGATTAAAAAAAAAAAATCTTTTAAAGGTATAATTGCCTCTCCATCTCATTCTTAGACCTCGCCGTGCTTTTTTTTTTTTAAGTCCATTTTTAAATTACAAAAGATTTGGAACTCTGAACCCTTCCTATTGATTATCTCAAAACTATGTAAGCAATATATACATAAAGAACACCTCTGAAACCAGTCCCACCTTCCAAGCCAGGCAACAGTTACGAACATCCCTATGGGTGGTTGTTTTGATTTTTGAGGCAGGGTTTCACTATTTAGCACAGGCTGCCTTCAAATTGGTGATTGCCCCTGCCTAGGGTTACAGGTCTATGAGGACACCTAGCATAATACTATGTACGCAGTGTTAACCACAACTGTCACCCCAATGTCACAAAGACACCTGATTAGATGGACAGATATCCAGAGGCCATGGTCTGTGGTGAAATTCCAGTATGAGGGGGGCCTGAAAGAGGGGAACCTGCAGCACTGGCTACACAGCAGACCAGCTAAGCCGACAGCAGATTTGGTTTTTAAAGGACCTTTCCTGCAAATACATGGAGAGTGCTCCAAGGGCAACAGCAAGGGGGAGCCCTGGCTGGCTGGCTGAATGCTCCACCTAGCACTGACTCAAGCTTTCTTTCATACAGTAAGTGCCCACTAACTGCTGGCTAGACTCAGTCGCTGGAAGTGCATTCTTACAAACCAAATTAAACCAGATTAAAAGGAAAACTAAAGTACTCTGAGGGCTCCCTGAGGAAAAAGGATGCTCAGACGGATGGACAGATGGCCAAACGGACAAGGAGTGAAGATGGTGCCACTGATGCTCATTACTGACCTACCTTGCAACCATACCCAGAGCAGGAAACATTTTCACCAATAAATGACCTTGAGACAAGGACCAAAAACCTAACGTAAACATTACTTTCTAGGTCTGTTCCTATGGAAAAGGCAAAGCACATTTAGAGAAAGGCACACCTGTTTGTGTATTCGTCAGATTTCTAAAAAAATTTTATTTTATTCATCAAATGTCTAAGAAAAAATTTTTCATCATAAAAACCTTTTAAAGCCATAGGCTCCACAACAACTGTAACCAACCAAGATCCAGCTACTCAAATTCTGGAGTCTTTAAGAAATAAAACTTTAAATTAAAGAAAAAAGAAAAAAAGTCGTACCACTGCCTGAGTGAGCAGCTCCTCCCCTGTGTCAGTGCCACTGGTAGTTAATGCAGGAGGGAAGACTTTCCTTCCCTGCTGCAAACAACACATTGTGCCTCTACTGGAAAACTGTAGACATAAACAGACCCCTTGCCTAGGCTCCTAAACCCTACAGAATTCCTTTTCAGGTTCTGTTTGAGGATCTTTCCTGTCAAAAAATCCCACCTTCAATAGCATCTGTGTGTTGTCCCTTTTGATTAGATCCCTCAGTTACCACGCTAAGGAAGAGCAGGATTCCTTCTCCTCTGCTTGTCTGTTTCTTGCCTGCCATCCATTCCCCGCTGTTATGGCTTCAATTACCGATCTGTTGTATTGCAGTAATTCATGGATCGTAAAAGCTCACGAATTTAGAGAAGAAAAAAAAAAAAGACTAATTCCAACCTGCACTTATGTTTCCTGAATAATCTTAGTCAGATCTTAAGGCTTAGGGGGCATAATGTATTCTTCTCAATCTTTGAAAATTAAAAACAAACAGGTTCAGATGTTATTCACATACCCTGAGAGACACGGTTTTCAACCATGCAATTCAATGTATTTGAGAATATTCAGAGTTTGTACAACCATCACTACAAGCTGAGGCTAAGATATTTTTTAATCACCCCTACCCCAAATCCTGGACCCCTTAACAATCACTCCCCAGCTTGCCCTTCCCCAGTACCTGGTGAGCAATTTGTCTATCTCTATGGATTGGAGGAATATTTCACCTAAGTGGAATCATACAAGACTTGGCAGTTTGTAGTAATTTAAGCACCCCGATGTTCAACCCTTGGATCTGTCATAGAGATGTTCTTTTCTAATCCTTTTGACAATCCAAACATATGACCTTTTAAACTTCAAGCCCTGAACCCCCCCACCACTCTGCCCCTCCACAAAGTATAGTTGACTTGCTATTTCCCTACAGAAAAAAAACTAAACTATGCTAGTTAGGTTCTTTCAAAAGTTCTTATTCTGGGTTCTCCTCCTGGTAGGTAATAAAGCACTAACTCCTTTAAACACCAACACTGCACATACCTCCGTTCCTGACAATAGGACTTTACCGTGCCCTGGGCAGAACGATGACTCAATCCTTTTTAGGAGACAGCCACAATAACTCTCAAGTGCATGTTGATTTTCAAAACAGAAAGCTCTGGCTGCCGCTCAAAGCTAAAGTCCCCCTTGCGTGGGTCTGCTCCTTCTCCTGCTACAAAACAAACATGTCTGCAGGGTTGCCTTTCTTCAAGAAACTTCCACAGTCCCGAGGTAAAGATGAAAACACATCCACGGATGTCACGCACCAAAGAACCACCATTCCTTAAACCTAATACCTGTATGGCCGGAGGGCTGCCTCTGCAGGCACCCAGAGACTTTCTCCTCAAGTCAAGTGGCTCAGCACCTTTTGGGCTAACCCTTAACCCTTCAGCTGTAAAGAGGGACAGGCAGATTCCCAACTTCAGCAGGCCCTAACCAGGATCCCAAGTGCTTTCAGGACGTCCATCATACTTTAAGGAATTGACCATCATAAAAGTCTCTCAGGAAGAGCTTGGTCCTCATGGGATTAAAACAACACCCTTCTTCTGATGCCCCCCCCAACACCCTCCCCCGGCACCCCCGTGCTGGACAAAGAATAGCCTTCACGAAGACCCAGTCCCATCCTGTTTCATTAAGTCTGAATCCTGTCCCAAGAAGCAAGGCCATCGCTGTTACTTTGCATTTCAGAACTTCTACTATTAAATAACAAAAGTACAGAAGTACACAGTACAATAAGAATGCCAAGGAAAATGGACTCGTTCCTAGTGTCTTCTAAACCATATTTAGTCCTTAAAGCTAGATATCTTCCCTACCCCCAAACACCATCTAACCGCCTTTCACCCAATCCAGTGTGCTCAAAGTTTGAAAAACAAAGGGCAGGAGCGCCCAGATTTGTACGGTTCGCCCTAGTCTGCGTCTTACTCTAGGCTTACTCTAGCTATAGTTCTTAAGACCTGCTCGGACTCCATCGTAGGTATTTCTTAAGAGAGGCTCAAGGGTTTGTTTATAGAAACAGTCTTTGTGAACTACCGCAGTGGTGGGGCTGCACGCCCCACGGAGCCTCCATCGGCTCCCCCCTCACTAACTCAAGGTTTGGTCGTGATTTTTCGAAGTTAATAGGCACCACCTGCATACATTCTGCAAACATTACTCATCCGCACGCCCTCACTTCCCCAGCACCAACTCGGAGACTGCATTTAAACTTTTAATCGCGTTCAAATTACTCCACCATCTCTAAAGTACCAGTATGCCACACTGTTTTTCTCGAGAACAAAACCCCCTCCTCCTCCTCCTCCTCCTTCTCCTCCTCCTGCCCGCATACACAGTGGAGAGTTCTCATTCCCAGAGACACCCCCCACCACCACCTACTCCTACCCGACACCACCAAAACAAAAGCTATCAGATTGCAAGCGATAGCGAGCATGGAGCGATACTGCTTATTAAGTATGTACAAAGGAAGTGCGGGGCGGGGGGTTGGCAGTGCAACACAACTTTGGCCACAACAAAACCAAGGCCAGGGCTCCGCGCTCGCAAAACAAAACAACCACCCATCCACTACCACACTACAGATCCTGTCGCAGCTCAAGCCACCGAACACGACATCTCTCGCCCAGGCCGGGAGTCCAGTTGTCCCCTCGTGGTCGTGTGGCTGTGAATGCACCTAAATCCACGCTGGGAGCACGTGTGTGTGGAAAAGCACGTCGACCCTGCACATGCACGGGTGGATGTCCCTAGCTCCTCTTACTAAAACGCTTCTAGGGGAAAAGTGTCCAGCGCTGAATAGAAACTGAGAGCCCCTAAGCTGGGGATCATCCAAGCACCCCCCCCCGGGGTCTGAAAAAAGTCCCAAGCTCACACTTCCGTAGAGGAAGCTGGGGGGGGGGCACACCCTGCACCCCAAGGCCACACTGGACAGCTCAAGTTATCAAGCCTTGGGGGAGGTGGGGACTAAACGCCCACAGGCTCCAAAGATGCTTAAGGCCAAGGACCCGAAGGGCCGAAGAGCCCAACAAGTTGGGTGATAGGAGGCTGCCCCGTGATGTTTGGAAACGTGTCCTGGGGCCCCTAGGCTCCTACCCCATACCTCTCCCTCAAGGACAACTTGCACCCCTCGGGGCAGGAGGCTCCCGCTCGCCGCCACGGAGCACTAGGTCTGCCCCCCAGCAGCCACCCGTGGAGCCTCCAAGGGTAGTGTCACTGTGCGCTGCGCGGGATGGGCGCTGGGGTGCCAAGTGGAGCGCCCCGGAGGGGGGGGCGAGAGTAGCGGGCTCCCCAGACACCCAGACCTCAACTTCCCTATCAAGTGGCCACGCGGGTGCTGGTCCTGACCCGCCAGGGAGGAGGCACTGCCCACCCCACCAGGCCGCGTGCGGGACAACGCTCCCGGGACAGCGAAAGAGAAAGCCCCGAGGCCCTTCCCGCGCACAGATGCGCTGAGCTAGGGCTCTAGGAGCTCCTGAGCAGTTGAACTCGGGCCCCGCTCCACTCTGGCCTTCCGGGAGAGCCCCACCCTCCACTCCCGAGCCCCGGAGTCCGACAGCTGCGCCCGTGGCAACTGGGTTTTCCCAAACAGGGCGCAGCCCCTCGGAGGAAAAGTTCCCGCAGTGGCCGCGGGCGGCGGGCAAATACTCACTTTCTCCACTCGTCGGCCAGAGCGAGAGCGCGACGGAGAGAAACACGAGTCCCCACAGCGAGGTCGGGGACCCTCCTCCGGAGCCAGACTTCATTCCTTTTATTTGGGACGAAATTCCCTTTTCTCAAAAAAAGGAAAAAAAAATAAAGAAAAAGAAAAAAAAAGTCTCCAACTCAGTCCTCACTCCCGTCCAAAAACAAGAGCGCAGGCGACGATCCTCGGAGAGCGGCGTGGACGAGGAGGGTGGCGCGGGGCGGCCCCTTAGCGCCGGCAGCAGCGGCCCACGGGGCGGCGGAGTCGGGAAGCCGGGGCGCGCCGGGGCGGGCTGTCGGCGTCGTCGGCCTCCATTTGCAAACCCAGAGATGCAGAAGAGAGAGGAAAACTGTACAGAAAGAGAAGCAAAGCCTAAATCGCCGCAGGCGGGGACAAACGCCCCCCGATCCCCGGAGGGAACGACCACCGGAGCCTACGCGGCCGGAGAGCGCGACGCAGTTGGCGAGACTGGTCCGAAGTCCCGGGCGCGGGCGAGGCCGGCGAGGGGCAGAAATGCGGAGTGGAAATGAATGAGCGGTTCCCCCTCCTACGGCTCCTCCTCCTCCTCTGGGCTCCGCTCGCCGCCGCCTCCTCCCTCAGCGCCGCCGCCGCCGCGAGCTCCTTCCCAAATCCAGGACACACACAAAGCAGCGGCCGCGCAGCGCTCAGCGCTCCCGCCGCCCCGCGTTGGCCCTCGCCCGCCGCCGACTCTGTGCGCGGGGGCTCCGGCTCGCTGAAGGTCAAAGCCGAGCACGCCGCGTGCCGTGGAGCTCTCGTAGGCACGGGAGAGGCGTGGAGGGTCCGGGGAGCGGGGCCGAGGGTCTGCGAGCGCCGGGCGCGCCGGGACAGGCTCGCTGGCAGCTTCCCTGTCGCTCGCCTCTCTCGAGTTCGCCCGGTGCGCTCGCTCCTCCTCGGTTCCCCCCCTCCTCCTCTTTTTTTTTTCCGCTCAGCGGAGTTAATGCTGGTAAACAAGAACCTCAGCCTCACCGCGCCGCCGCCGCCACACACTGGGGGCTCTACGCGCGCGCTCTCGGGGCCGCGCACACGTGCCCGCGCGCACACTCCAAGCGGCTACAGCCGCAGTCCCGGCGCGCCGAGGGCCGGGCCCCGACTCGGCAGGCGCCAAGAGCCGGAGTTCGGGATCTGAGGGACGTGCGGAGCGGAGCGCGGGCGTGGGGAGCCGGGCCCAGGAGGCACCGCCCCCCGCGCCTCCACCCGCGCCGGCCCCCGCGCGCACACTGAGCCACGCGCGCGCCCACGCTTCCGCCCCCACCCGCACTGCGCCGGCCGGCCCTGTCCGCACCCTCCCCTCCCGCAGGACTCCAAAAAAACAATGCCCCGGGCGCCGGTGGGACTCGGGCGCCAGGGGGGCGGCGGCAAGGCGGGCGGGCTGCGGGCGCGGTGGGCGGGGAGTGCGGCCCCGGAGCTTCATTGAAAACAACAACAGCGCGGCTGGAGAGCGCGCTGGCAGACTCCGTGAAAAAGCTTCATTGTTTCTTGCAGCTGTTGCAAAATAAATAAATAAGTGCATGCATGCGGCATTTTTTCGCAGCGTGGTGGAAAGCCCGTACGCGGCGGGAGGGGCACACCTCGGGGAAAGGGGACCCCTGAAGACTGCTACGCAAGGCACTTTCCGCGCCAAGCATGGGCGCCTGTGGCGGCGCTCCTTGGGTGTTCCGGTGCTTGCGCGCAGTCGGGGAGCGGACAGGGTGCGGTCCGCGTGGCTCCTTTCTCGAAGCACGGCGATTCCACCGCGGGCCCCCAGCCCTGGAATGGGAACCCAGACAGGCGGCCCCTCATGCCCAGGACGCGTCTCCACCGCGACCGCCAGAGGGCGCGGCCGCAGCCCAGGAGGGCTGGCTCGGGGAATGTCGCCTCCCTCCCTCCGGGGGAGGAAATGTGGGGGCCCCGAGTCGGGGACCGCTCGGCTGGGTCGTGCTGGCCGGGCCTCCCAACCCCATTCCTCTCCCGCCCTCAGGGCGCTCCACCGCATCACGCTGGTCGGTGCTCCACCACGTGGGCAGCTGCGGAGAAGGACCGCAGCGCGTGTCGGAGCTACGGGAACCCGCAGCTGGGGGGGCGTGTCCGAGGGGTTCCCAGGGAAGGGATTGCAGGCGGGGACCCTAACCCGGACAACGTCGTCTGGCTCGGGTTCCAGTCTTAGGAAGGTGCGGCCGTCACCCGGAATCGGTGGCCACTGCAGAAACCCACCCGCACCTGCCTCCAGTGTCCCCCCCCCGCCCCCGCCCCTCCGCGTCCCTCTAGCATCTTTTGATCCGTAAGTGACTTGAAACTAGCACCAGCCCAAGTCTCCTCGGTGGTTTTCTCTACTGTGCCAGAGGAGAGGTTTCCCAAGCCGAGGCTTCCCCAGGACTGCCATCTAACGAACAAACACTGCGGAGGCCAGGTCCTCCAAGGGGAAGAAACCAGCAATGGCTGGAGAAAGGAGTTAGAAATACGTGGACTTTTAAAAATAGTGATTGGATCACGTGTCGCCCTTAATGCGGTCGGGCGTTATGACTCAGGCTAATTGATATCCACGATAAATAAAAAGATGGCTCATGAGAGGTTTGAATGTCTGGATCAAATAGAAGTGTTTGTCTTGTAAACAGTCGAACTGTCTGGTTGGTGGAGAGGACCAGTTCTGTAGCAAAGAAAGGTTTCTTTATTACTCAAACAGTAAAAGATTTCGGCATTGCATTTATATGCACCCCATCTTTCATAAGGGATTTTTTTTTTTACTAAATTTAGAGCTGAAAACAAATAAAAAACTACCGTAAAGGAAACTAAGCCCATGTTTTTCTATATCGTCTGAATCAGTTTTTCCCTTGAAAATGTTGGGCTCCGTTCAGTGAATCAGTGCTATAGAAGGAACGTTTTAAAAGGAAGGAAAGAAAACTATACACATAGGGCTGTTTTGTTTACCCGAAACTTGCCTTGTTTTTAAAATAAATTATTCCAGTTTTAGATGTTCCTGAACGTTAAGAAATAAATATATTAGAGCTTTCATTTAGATGCGTCATTTTTAAACACAAATCCAGGCTTCTAATATTTAAGTATTTCCTCAGAGCATTCTCTGCATTGAAGGGGTTCTTAGTAAGTCCAGCCTAGTACTCTCAGCAGATAATTCAAGTGTGAAAGAATAACATCAGATGTGATTTCAGAATGTTTTGATGCATAGTTGCAGAGCAAGCCTAGCAAGGCTGTTGAAGTTTGTGCAACACAAAAATCTTTAAATACAAATGCTTTTAATATTAGTTATGAAAAATGTTCACACATGTGTCCCTGCAAATGTAACTAGATACAACAAAGAGAAATAACTAACTGGTGTGTGTAAGAGAAGCAGAGGTTTGCTTTAGTGCCTTAAGTTGTTTATTTTCTTGGTACCAAAAATAATATTTTACCTGTGCATTTTTTAAATGTTTTTCTTAAAGTAGTAGGACATCAATAAGATAATGTCCCACTTTTAGGCAGAGAGGTTAAGGGCTTAATAATTTGAAGGATAGGATGAAAGCTACCTTCCCTTTAGGCTCCACCTTGACCTTGAAAAAGGTGTTACCTTTCACTTTCTTCTGTGACTAACTTCTGCCTACTCAACCAAACTTAACTTTCCTTCAGCCATGCAAAGTCCTGATTGCTTTCTACCTACAGGGATGGTGGTGTGCACATTTTGTTTTACACTGTTTTCCCCAGGTGTCTTACACATTGCCCTCTTTTGAGCAGAATTTGGTTTCTTGTTTTCAAATTAAAAAAAAAAAGGCTTGATAACAGCTTCAGATCCAATTATCCTGTTGAATGTACCTGACTCCCCAAAGTTGTAGCATGTATGTGGTAAACACGTAAGGCACAGCCCAGATGATTGACATATGTAATAAGGTATGTTGTGATCTGTTTCCAGAATGAAATCTAAGTCCACAGCAAAGACGTGAACTACAGCCTCAGACATCATGGGTAAGATCTTCCAGACGGAATGCTGAGAAAACATACTCAAGTCCCAGAAAGACACACAGTATGATACTGTTTTGATGAAGCCTTGAACACAAAGGAAAAAAAAAAAAGAAAAGGTTTTTCTTTTGAGCAATAAAATTGAGAACATGGCTATATGCATAAATATATCAAATATATGAAGGATAAGTGAAGGGTATTTACTTCTTTGGAGGAAAGAGGGGAATCCCTTGAGCACATAGAAAGTTCTTGGAAATGTGAAGGATTTACAAAACCGCATTTTATGATTGTGATGAACACATGTTTCAAGAATTTTTGCAATATATTGAATATTAAATGAAAGTATATGAGAGATTTCAAGTTTTCCAATAACAATCTTCCAGATTTTAATTTGTTTTGTAAACAACTCAGAAATAATTTTTTACAAAAAATTAAAATGATGTAAACCAGTCTGATACTGAAGAGCACATTTCAGAAGAATGTATACTCATACTGTATCAATGCCTTAAGACAAAAAACAAATTGTAAAATGAAATGAAAGAATTTACTACAGAGGACAATCGGCTTCTTTAATAAAATCCCTACTGTGAGAAACAAACTGGAAGTTTACCTGGAAAGGTTAAACATACACCAAACTTAGGTACTAGCATCTCTACCCATAGCTTTTAACCAAAAACAATAAAAAATGTTCACAAAAATAGCTGTATGACCATGCTAGTAGCCACTTTACTCATTATATTGAAACACTGGGAACCACACAAATGTACTGATAAAGGAGGATGGATAAATCATCTAACACAATACTACCGAGCAATAAAAAGGAGCTAACTGCTAATCCATGTGAATACACAGGCAAGTCTCAGAATGTGTAAGCCAGACACAAAAGAGTATATACTATATAAGATCCAAATCAAATTCAGGGGCAGGCAAAATGGATCTAGGAAACCAAAACCAAAATCAGGTCCATGGTTTCCCTTAATGGGTAGGAAGTGAGTAACTTTGATTCAGAAGAAAATGAAACAAAGACCATTCTGGGCTGATGGCAACAGGTAGGTTACTTTCTATGGGCTAGTGTATGCATTCACCAAAATGCATCCACCTGTACACCTTAGATACATGGGCTTATCTCTGACTGAATCTGGATTTAAAAATAGAAAGAGTGCATTATTATATATGCTAAAAAATTTTACTGCTGTTCTAAAAAAAAAAAAAGTTAACCCAGAGCTCCCTATTTTTGCTTCTGTATGAGTTAGTAGAAATTCCAAATTCCAATCTCTGCCCAGGCTGTTTCTGTAGACAAACATCTTTTAGGAGGACCTCTGTTAGAGACCTCCCTCAAGGACCTTCAGGCTTAGAAGTCATCACAATGTCTCTACAGAGAAGTCTAGGGACACCAAAGGTATGATGTGACTCTGGCTGGCTCCTGTCCCCACATAGCCACAACTAGAGATCTGTTTGTACTCAACTTGAGATTTTCCTCTTTTCTCTTTCTTTCTCTTTTCTTTCTTTCTTTCTTTCTTTCTTTCTTTCTTTCTTTCTTTCTTTCTTTCTTTCTTGTTTTCTTCCTTTCTTTTTTCTGTCTTTCTTTCTCCTCACTTTCTTTCTTTCTAACATAGCCCAGGCTAGCCTCATCTTTCTGCCTCAGCCTCCCCAGAGTTGGGCTAACAGGAATGAGTCACCACACCCCGCTAATTGACAAACTCATCTGTTTTGGTTTTCATGGATAGCCAGCTCATGTGGCATAAATGCTATATTATTCCATGTGGAGATTGCAAAGAGCATTTATATGAAACCAGTCAAGAGAACAGCCTCGTGGGGCTGCTGTCAGCTCCTTCTACAGTGAACTATCAAGAACAGTCCCTGAAAAACCCAGGCCTGGGCTGTGAGTGACAGGTACCATTGGGATGGTCACTGATCCGAGGTGGAGACTCTGGCTTCTGTGGTAGCATCCTGCCCAAAGCACAGTACTTCACAAGTTGGCATGAGGGTACCTGACTTGAAAATGATTGATGCCCTACATGAAGATCTGTGAGATGTATACAGGCATACCCCTCCTGTCTGTGAGTGTAATCTTCTTCAGTTGTGATTTGCAGTGGTTAGTTCCGGGGATAGGTGTGCCATCTTTCGTCCATGTAATTAACTTTCAGACACATCAATAGCAAGGATCCGTGCATGGCAGACAGGGCAAAAGATGTGTCTTCAGTGTTGCAGGGCATCTGCGTGTGGTTACGTGAAGATTTCGGTGAAATCAAATGTCTGTCTCCTCTGACTAATGCCTGCAGCTCTGAGATGTTTCAGCAGCAGCACAGGGGCAGAGAGAGACACACTAAACATCCGCCCAGCCCCTTCAGACTCTGCTAAGCTGTGTGGCTTTCTGCAAATTTCTCCACCTTTTGCTCTTTTTTTTCTGTGAAATGATAATGTTGACATAGAATTTTCAGCTGAAACAGGCTGTGACATTCTAAAACCTTATAATCTACCTTGCCTTCTCTGTCAAGTGACCAACAGTTTAAAAATCAATATTCTGGCCACTCAGGGCATAATAGCTTTCTACTTTTTTTCTCTAGGAGATTTCTTCTCTCTCTCTCTCTCTCTCTCCCCACCCCCATTAGTGTTTCTTAGATTAGAAAATATATCTTGTGGTTCTGAGTGCCACACACACACACACACACACACACATTCCTCTTAAGAATTTGGGTCTGGACAGACAAGCAGAAACATTACTAAAGCAGGACAAAGTAGCCACGGATAACCCACAAAAGGTGCCCACCTGAGAACGGTCCTGCAAATGTTCTATTTTGGAGTATTAAGTCCCAGTGGAAGCCTGTTATGTAAGATAAATTTATATACTTAAGACAGGGGCTCACTGAGTAGCCCTGGTAGAGCATGCTGCCTCCAAACTCACAGAGATCCACTTGCTTCTGCCTACTGAGTGCCGGGATTAAAGACATGAACCATTATACCCTTCCTCTTCTATAATGTTTTTAACAGCAATGCCAATACACAAGGTTCCTGAGAGCTGACTTTGTCTCTGGCTTTAAGAACAGGCTACTGAAGAGAAGCTCTTTCTGGAAGGCACATAGAAAACATCATTGGCTCTCTAGGGCAGCCACCACATCTGCAGAATTGTTTCTTTCCATCTGTCCTTGAAGGATCTTTGATGGTGCAGAGTCTATTGACACAGGAACATAGAAGCAGGCTGACTCCTACATTCAGAGAGGATAGATGGAGATGTACAGACAGTGAAAGAAACCTTTTAGGGCTCTTAATTTTAGATATTCCCCCAAAACATTGACCGATAGATCTGATCCTATTGGCTAATGCACATTAGGATCCCAGTAGACCGATGGGAAGAAAGTATATTTCTCTTTGAAAGACTGTCCCTTCTTTTTTATCAAGACAAACAAATTGATTTTTTTTCAGTCTCTGATAGGAATGTGTTTTGTGTGGCAGAGAGCCCTCGTTCTTAGAGCGTGTCTGTGTGGACACTGAATTAAATTTGAATCACTTTGGGAGAAATGATCCAGAGAAAACTTTGATTGACTGAGATGTTTGTAATCCCTTCCCACTCTAATCCAGTACTTGGATTCTAAATAAACGTTTGAATTACTGAGTCTCATGGGCCACTGAAAGAGTTTGGATTTGCTTTTAGATGGGTAGAGACTCTCCTCTATAGTTGAAGATTCAGGGGCTCAAAAATTCATTAAATATATCTTGTCTTCTGAAAAATCCTAATTAAACCACTCTTGAAAGAAGTTTTGGGTCCAGATCCAATGGGCCAAATTCAGAGATCAGAACTTGCTTCTAACCACTCACTTTGAGGAAAATGGTTAGAGCAGGTGAGGGCAGAGATTAATAGTTTGCTTGTAAAATTTGACAGAGTCTGTGGAAACAATCTAATTGTCCCTCTGTGGAAGGATGAATAGCATGCTTTGTTTATGTATTCGAATACTATACAGAGGTTTAAATGAAGGAACTAGATTTAGATGAATCAACGAGGTGATTCACCAAGATTAAATACCCAGTGTCTCCCTTATGTAACTGGCAACCCAGAAACAATAGAATCCATTGTTACTGGATACATACACATGTAACAAGAGTGAGGTACACATGGAATTGAAGAACAGCTTCAGGCTTTATATTCAGGGATGGAAAGAGAGAAAGAGAGTAGAGAGTAACTGGGACTATGTCATCAACATTTTATTTCATTAAAAGGAAAAATAGTAAACTGTACAATGTCACTCTTGCTAACCTGTCTGGCCCGCTACATCCTTTCCTGCATTCTGGCTCTGCTGTGTTCTTCCTTTACACTTTAAAAACCTTGTATTTTAGAATAGTTAAAGGCTTACAGAATTTCTGTAGTTACAGGGTGGGGGGGTGACTTCTGAGCTTAATTGCTTGAAGGGAGAGTCTCTTAGCTGGCAGAGCAAGGACATATATGAGTCTGAGTCCTGTCTTATATTTATGTGTAGCAGAATGTGTTTCTAGATGCAACAGCTGCCTTAAAGTTTCTATATTAACACCTTATATAACCATAGTCCATTTGTCAGGATAAGCAGACCAATTGTTATTGATTATTATCATTATTTTATTATTATAATCATTATTAACTAAGTCCCTACTTTACTCAAATTCCCTGAGTTTTCTCACAATTCTCCATTCTATCTGTGATGCCATCCAGGACATCCGCGAATCATGACTCCTCCTGACTGTGACAGCTTCTTGCTTGGCTTTTTTATTTGATGACATGTCCTTCCGTTGCAATTTCATTTCCTCCTTCATGATTAGACTGGGGGATTGTTTGAGGTGGGGGAGAAGGCAGGACCCTGGTGATAAAGTGTCATTCTTGGTGCGTCGATCAAGGGTGTGTGACTGTCAGTGTGGTGGCAGCACAGTTGATGGCTGCAGTCCTCCATCCCTAGTCACACACCATATTCCTGGAAAGAAAGTCACCGTGGGCCACCCTCATTTAAAAGGTAGAGAGTTATTTGCCACTTCCTCAAGGGCTGAGCGTCTGTGTAAATTATTTGGAGCACTCTCCTCCACGTTGTTTATTTGATCATTTATCTATAGCAGAATAAGCTGGTGGATATTTATCTCATATTTTCATGCTAGCATTTCATTTTTATGTCAGTACTACTTTACGTACCGTTCTGCTCCAGATGATGCAGCTCTGGCCTCTGGGGCAATTTTACTGGTCCCTTGAGTCTCTTGCACCCTTCTTCATCGCTTTGGGGTTTGTTTCTGGTGTGTTCACTTTTCTGCTGCCATAGGATGCCCCAGGTTCTTCTCCTGTGTTTCCTTCATGGTCTGTAATCAGTTCTTTCTCCAAGATGCTCTCATTCCTTCTAATTCAGAATGCTGTCCAAATCCCAACATTGGCTGCTATTTCAGCTTGCTGCTACTAGGCCAAACTGCCTGAAAGGAGAGTCTCTCCGCTGGCAGAGTAAAGACATATATGTGTCTGTGTCCTGACTTATATTTATGTGTAGCAAAATGTGTTTTCTAGATGCAACGGTCTATGCCATGGTGACATAGTGAGTCCTTGCTGAAGGCTCCGGCTTTGACCATCAGCTGACAGACTACTTTGGCTTCTCCTTTCTTGCGCTCATCACAGTGACAGCCCCTGACTCGCCCCATTAGCCATCCATGTTCGCATATAATTATTTGAAAACATTTCTTTATCTTTATGTCTTTCATGTTTTGCCCCTTGTATGTCTGTGCATGCAGGCTGTACCTGGTATCCATGGAGGCCAAAAGAGAGATTCCCTGAAACTGGAGTTACATTTGGTTGTGAACTGTCACGTGTGTGCTGGGAATTAAACCTGGGTCCTCTAGAAGAGTAAGAACACTAGTGTGTTCTTAACCATTGAGGCTTTTCTCATTCCTTTAGAAAGATGAAAGGGAGGGCGGAAAGATGGCTCATAGGTAAAGTACTTGCCATGTAAATCTGATGACCTGACTTCAATGCCTGAAACCATTTTTTGCAAAGTCTTCTAACAGGTTCAGATATCCCTGCAATAAGAAACATCACACACACACACACACACACACACACACACACCAAAGAAATGCTTCAACTTATTACAGCATTTAAACCAAAAATGTAGACTATTCACAGCACATCCCACCTGCCTCCCTGTGGGGAGCTGGGACACATTCCTTGTTGCCCCCAAGGGGGCACTCATGGCAACACAGGCAAAAGATTAATACAACCAGAAACCTGCTGTCAGAATTCTAAAACCCCACTGGGAGGGACAGTGAGCAAGAGGCGTGCTGGGGGGACACCTTGGAGAGGCTGTGGTGGCATCATAGAGCAGGGGATCATGGAGGCAAGCTGGAGAGAAAAGTGAGACTCACTCTCTTGGCAATTCTAAACCTTCTTTGGAATAGCAGCTCTCGAGACTAGGATGAAGGCAATGGACACTTAGCCTGGAAAAATATCTGCACAGCTCCCCCGACTTGGGCCTCTGGCCAGGGAAGCCAAATGCATACTATAGGATACAAATGCCGAGTCTCTTTGTTCTCATTTGTTAGGTGAACATCTGGTCTTGCAAGGAGAACAGTAGCATCCTGACTTTACAGCCAAGTGACAGTCAAGACGTACAGGTCTCACATGTGTGCTCGTCCACATTCTAATCTGCCACGTGAAGAGTGGGCTTTCTACTCCTTCTGGAACGATGTGTACCTAGTGTAACACATCTACAGCATGTTTGGTGTTAAATAAAGGGTGTGCCGGGCCACCAAAAGATGTATACAAAAATTGTTTAATCCACAATCGATCTATAGACCGTTGCCCCTCAGAGAACCATGCAGTCAGTTTCCAGATGAAAACCATCACAAATTAAAAATATGCTACATTCAAACATATTACCTAGGACCCTCCCAGCACCCTAGCTCAGCCATAGCATACTTTAGGGTATTGGTTGTTGTACCTCCTGACCTGAGGACTGGGTATCATAAGAAAAAACTGTGTTACATATCAGCAATGCCAGGAACAAACCAAAACTCAAAATTGAAGCACAGTTTTTGTTTGCCCCCTGCATCCACATCACTGTCATATCAAAATCATAAATCAAATCATTGCAGCCTGGGCAGCATCCATGCTTACAAATATCCTGTCTGCCTGTTTATCGAAGATCAGCAGGTGTTTGCTTCTTTCCAGTGAGCCACAGCTTCAAGGGTACATTCATCCTCCTTCGCCGGGGCAGGTGTGGGTGCGCTCATTCTGTTTTGGTGGTCTGTCCCCAGCCTCCTCACCACTGCCCAAATCCTCTTTGGTTTCTATGTCCCACTCTCATTTCCCTCCTTAATACGTAACATTGATGCAGGCAGAAATATGTTAAATGTTGTTGTACTGACAAAGCTGAGTTACAGTAAGGCTAGCGTTTCTCGGGGGGGGGGGGGGGGG
This sequence comes from Apodemus sylvaticus, assembly GCF_947179515.1. Lineage (NCBI taxonomy): Eukaryota > Metazoa > Chordata > Mammalia > Rodentia > Muridae > Apodemus > Apodemus sylvaticus. The sequence continues at coordinate 140,736,808 of NC_067472.1, forward strand.
GCGGGGGACTGGCTAGATGGCAGCAGGCAAGATGACCAAGCCACTAAAAAAACACTTGTTTCACAAACCTGTCTATCTGAGTTCTATCCCTGGAACCCATGGAAAGGTAGAGAACAGACTCCACAAAGTTTTCCTGCGGGAACAAGCAAGTTACTCAGTTTCCCAAGTGCCTGTGGTTTGACTCCAATTACAATGATGTTTACTGCCGAGCATATGCCTATAATCTCATAGATGTGCCCTATTATCAGTTGGCAGAGGAAGGGAAGCCTAGGGCCTTGTTGACTGGTGATTCTGAATGTTGTGCAGAACATTGTGCAGCACAAATACACCCAGAAGTATTTGTTCTTAGTGAAGTATTGTTATGCTGATAGGAACAGACTCACCTAGAGATAACCAGGCTCCCCAGCAGGCTTTGTGTCCCCATTCCTTAACCAACACCAGCCATCTCTGCTTTCACAGGAACCTACAGGAAACCGAAATCCAGGAAAAGATGAGGGATAATCCCAAGGTATAGTAGCAAAAAAATCTGTCTCAAAACCAGACAGTGGCTGGTTTTACAAATATCCGTTTTCAAGTATATGCGTTGAGCAAAGCAAACCTGAACTTGTAGTCTTGCAGCACTAAGATGTACCACTTCCATTTGATAATGTGTTGCTGTCCACAAACACTTTATGGTTCGATGGGTTAGGTAACACCCAGCTTATGATGGGCAGCTCAGGTCTCATGGTAACTTGGTGGTCCATTGTCAAACATTCAGTTTCTACTAAGGCCCAATAGCAGCCTAGAGCTCTCTCAAAGAGAGAATAGTTGTCTGCAGATGATGGTAGAGCCTTGTTTCAGAATCCCAAAGGTCTCGTCTGTGATTCACCTTCAGGGGCCTGCTAAAGGCTCTAAGCATCATCCTATCTGCCACTGACACCTCAAGTATCATTGGGTCTGCCGGATCATATGGTCCAAGTGGTAGAGCAGCCTGCACAGCAGCCTGGACCTGTTGAAAAGCCTTCTCCTATTCCAGGCCCCACCCATAACTAGCAGCTTTCCTAGTCACTTGGTAAGTGGTCCTGAGTAACACACCCAAATGAGGAATGTGCTGTCTCTGAAATTCAAACAGGCCCACAAAACATTGTGCTCCTTTCTTGGTATTGAGAGGGGCCAGATACAATAACTTGTCCTTCACCTTAGAAGGAATATGGCTGCATGCCCCACACCACTGGACTACTAAGAATTTCACCGAGGTAGATGGTTCTTGGATTTTAGTTGGATTTATTCCCCATTCACTGATATGCATATTTTACCAACAAGTCCCAAGTGGTTGCCACCTTCTGCTTACTTGGTTCAAAATCCCTTTCAATGAAATTATGACACAGGGTTGGAGAGTCAATATAACCTTGACGGAAAACTGTAAAGGTATACTGCTGGCCTTGTCAACTGAAATCATATTGTTTCTGGTAGTCTTTATGGACAGGTACTGAGAAAAAAAATGCATTTTCTATATTAATAGCTGCATGCCATATACCAGGAGATGTGTTCATCTGCTCAGGTAAGGACATCACAACTGGTACAGCAGTTGCTATTGGAGTCACTCCTCGATTTAGATTTCAATAGTCAACTGTCATTTTCCACATTCCATCTGTCTCCCACACTGGCCAGACAGGAGAGTCAAAGGGAGCTGTGGGAGCCACCACGTCTTTCAAGTCTTTGATGGTGGCACTAATGTCTGCAGTTCCTCCAGGGATGTGATACTATTTTGATTCACTATTTTTTCCCCTGGCAGAGGCTTCCATTGGTCTCTCCAACCATAATAGCCCTCACTCCATACATAGATCAGGGAACCAATGGGAGAATTCTGCCAATGTCTAAGTATATTCTAGGACTGGGAAAATAACCACAGGATGAGTTGAGATACCCACTGGACCTAGTGTGACTTAGACTTCAGCCAAAACTCCATTAATTTCCAGGTTCCCATAAGCCTGTACTTTAACTGGAGGGTTCCAGTGTTTCTTGGGATCTCCCTGAATCAGCATAAATTCAGACTAGACCAATAGACCCCAGAAAGTCTGATTGTTTCCATTTCCCCAACATACAGTCATCCTTGTAAAAGGCCATACGTCCTTCTAGAAAAGGACTGGAAAAAGGCTAACAGTAAAACTTTTAGGCATTTTATCAAGGTCCTTCCTTGGAGAAACCTGACTATCGCTTCATTTAAGGTGGTATGGGTCTGCACATGGACGAAAGTCTGAGTTCATTGGCCAAGATTCCATTTTACCACAGTCCAATGTAGATTTTCTCTCATTTCCTTGAGAAAAATTTTCCTCGTATACAGATTTAAAAAAAAAAATGCAGGAGATTTCTAATCTATTTCCTACCTGGAAAGACCATGATTGATTAGCCAGTACCAAATGTCCATGCATGTCATGCCACTGTAAAAATCACTTTGCCTGTGCTGACCATCATGGACAGCTGTCCATTATGGACATTGCTTTGTCTGTGCTTCCCATACAATAACCACAAGTCAATAACCTTACCTTTGTTGATCCAGTGTTGTCACCTGGCCCCTGCTATTTGAGAAGCCAATTAAACCCATTGTATTTAATTCATTCAACTGAGCAGCAGTGTCTCAGACCCTAAGGTCTGGTACAAGGAAAGGGGCAACAACAAAGCTCTTCAAATGTGCTGGTGCCCCTCTCCCCATTTTTCATATTATAGATTAGTGAAGGCCATGTCTTCTGGGCCTTCCCATTGTGGAGGACTAGGTTTTACACAGTGTGCCACTCCAGCATGACAATTTCCCTGAGCCCTTCATCAACACTAAGCCAAGGGATAGTAGGCATCTCCAACTCCTTTTCGGTAGACCATCTTTTGAGAAATGCTTCAGCCAATCCTTTAAACGAACTTTTGACATTTTTTTTTTAACAATGTAAATCTTCCATAGTAAATCTAGTATCTCCCCTCTGTGGGACCATATCAATAAACTCAGCCTGATCTAGTTTTATGTTCCTTCCACTATTATCCCACACCCTTAAAATCCATTTCCATGCATACTCCCCAGACTTCTGCTTGAATAAATTAGCAAACTCATTAAGCTCTTTAGAAGTGTAGCACACCTCCTCATGGACTATACTTTCTTTCCCCTCTAGGAACCTGCTTACACTCTAGTCTGGTTATAGATCTAGAGACAGCTATTAGTGGACCCTGAGGGATAACGTATTGTCTTGCCTGGTATTTCCTTCTGAGAAAGTAACTGCTGGCTTATTACACAATGAAGATCAATTTCCTCAGTCAAAGGCAGAACAGGCAATATTTCAGGGGCTGAGGGATATTACTATATCTTTAGCTTGAGGGTGGAGAGGCCACTTCCTCAGGTGAGATAAACACTTTAAATCTCATGGTTCAAAGTTCTACATCTCAATGAGGTCCTTCCACATATCTCCATCCGAAGTTACAGGGTGCTAGTTTGGTTTTTTTAACCAAATGTCCTTATTTTAACTGCCAACATCCTCACAGACTGGGACTCCACTTTCCTTTGTAATTCCGCCAGTCTTATAATGAGGGCTTCTGTTTGATTTCCAGCAACTTGAGCTGTGTGGCTGCTGGAGAGAAGATTCTCTTCCAGGGCACACTTAGAAATCTTTAGAGCATTCATGCGCATCTGGAGCCAGTCAGTCTTATCACCGAGTTCATAATTGCCCTCCACCATATTCTGAGATGCTCAAGTTCGGTTAATTTGATCAGGGACCTCATTCCTTTCCCTTTTAATTTATCCAAAGAAGTTAGGAGTAACCAACCAACACCACCATTTTTCTTATCTTTCCACAAATTGTCAAAGTTTATGGGTAGAGCTGCCAAATCCATTGCTTCTCACAAAGGGTGTATCAGGATGAACAAATGCATTTGACTCCTTAAGTCTGTAAAGTAGTTCACATCATGGGCTTTCAGTGCCCTCTGAACTTTTTAGAGAGGCTTCGGTAATTGTAGGAAATTTAATAGTATGCTTTCAAGCTCTGTTCATGGTGATGGACACAGACCTGATTCATCTGCATTGGCTGCTGCATCAAATCCTAGGCGGTGAATACAGGTTGCTAGACTTCCTCTCTCCAAGTGAGGGATGTTGACCAACACACTCTTTTCTTTTCTTTCTTTCTTTCTTTCTTTCTTTCTTTCTTTCTTTCTTTTTTTTTAAAGCAAATTACCTAATCCTCAGTTGGTAAATAGAGGAAGGATATTAGTCCACAAAAGATCTGTTGGCTCACACCTGACTTTTGCCAACAGATTATTGTTTTGCAGTAACAGAGAAAGTCTTGGTGATGGACAGAGACTGTAGTTAGAAATCCACAGGAATGTCTTCCTTCCCAGCAAATAGTGACAGGCTTAGAATTTATAATGACCACCAAACTTTCCTGCTAGTTTGCCATCCGGTGACACTCTAAGTACTTATGAAGAAAACCATGAACTTGGAAGCCTTTTTTCCTATGTTAAAATAAGGGAACAACGAAGACAAATTTCTAGAGATAGATTTTTGTTTTTGTTTATCATTGTCATCACCATTATTTTGGTTTCTTGAGACAGAGTTTCTCTGTGTAGCCCTGGCTGTCCTGGAACTCAATCTGTAGATTAGGCTGACCTCAAACTTAGAGATCAAGCCTGCCCCTTCCTCCTATGTGTTAGGACAAAAGGTATGCACCATTTTGTCTGGCTTGTTCTGTTTTTGTTTTTGTTTTTGTTTTTTGACAAGACACAGACTAATTTATCTTAGGCTGGCTTTAAATTCACTATGTAGCTGAGAATAATGTTAAATCCTGATCTTCCTGCCCCCACCTCCCTTGTGCTGGGATTATGAATATATGACACTACACCAAGGCGCACTTTAAATTTTTATAGCAATTAAAATTAGTCAAGGCAATTGCTCATGAACACCCAGGTGTCCAGTGTGGAAGGAGCCCCAAGTTTCAGGCTGCAGTGAGGGGCACCCGTTGTACACGGGACTACTGCCAGTAGTCAGGAACTCTGGGTTTTGCTAGTGGTTAAATGACAAGATTCGCTTTTCTTTTTGTTTTCGTGTTTGTTTTCTAAAGAGGTCTTATGTAACCTAGGATAGTCTTGAACTTGCTACCTAGTCAAGGATGATCTTGAGTTCCTGCTGCCCTTCTCAGATTAGAGGATCACAGAACTGCGCCAGCACATCCAATGTGGATGAAGAGCTCTATGGGATTGCATGAGTGCACAGCAGGTATGTTCCTCTCAGAAATCCTACTCACTTGGCCATAAAGTTTTGTACCTTTCCCCTTAAGCGTGTGTGTGTGTGTGTGTGTGTGTGTGTGTGTGTGTGTGTGTGAGCGCCTCTAGGATATATGCCAAGCACTAAGATTTCCAGGTCCTGGTAGTACACTTTTTTTTAAAACCATTCTAGATGTTTTTCAAGGATTCTTCAACATTGTATCACCAAGTCCCAAATGTCACCACCAAGTGAGCCTTGTCTTCCTCTGTCCATGCTAATACCTGTTTTCTTAGGCCTTTGCATCTCAATCTCCTCAATCTCTCATGGCTATGAACCGCTTTCTGTGGTTGTTATAATTCACATTTTTTCCCAGTGACCGCTTAAGCTGTGTACACCTTCATGTGCTTCCTCTCATTCCATAGTCAACCCTTCAACAGTCCTTATTTGTCTTCTTATAGGTTTATAAGAATTTAAGCATATCCTGCATAGAGCGCCTTCGTCTGCTGAATGCACCCTTTCCAGTCTCCGCGCACCACGCACACCCACCCCCTCTCTAAAGCATGCCCCATTACAAGTTCCCTGGCTTGCTGCTTTTCTAGAATGCATCTTAAATGCCTGTGGCTTCAGGGTATGTGAGTAGAAAACTCTGAAAACTCTGAAACTCAGATACTTGCAAAGGATTCTCTTTTTTTCTACCCAGCCTTTCCCTACTCTCCTATTTATAGAACTTCTCCTTATATATGAGTTTTCAAAGATTAATTTTTTTTTCTCCAAAGCAAACGAAAAGGGAAATCCTCTTTTCTGGGTAAATGTTGGCCAGATTTATTTCTTTTGCCAGATTAATAAGAAAAAGATTTTTTTTTTGAAGAAAAATGTAGGAAGGTTAGACATCCTGTTTAAGTTGGATCCTGTGTAGACATCTTAACCTCCAGGGAAAACAATCTATTTTATTAAATTCCACTATTCTCATTTTTTAAATATTCGAGTCATAAGTAATCAATCATGCTTTTCTGACATGTCACCTAGGAAAATCCCCTTTAAACTAAACAATATTGGGTTTCAGACTAAACGTTCAAAGTGACATTCTGACTTTAAAAAAAAAAAGAAAAAGAAAAAACCTTAAATTAAAATACTTGGAGTGTGCCTGGAACTGAAAATTTAGGGTGTGAAAATGTGAAGACTGTGCTGGAAAGGACGGCAGCGACACCAGTGAGGAGGCTCTATGAGTGACTTTGCCACCTGAAACATTCCAAAAGAATCACTGATCACAACATTTCTTCCGGCTTCCAGTCTTTGCTACGCTAGACTGAGAGTCTCTTACCGATCCGCAGCTCGGTTGAATTTACATTGACATTTCCAGAGGTTGGTCTAGGTTTCTAGCTGATATTCGGCACGTACGCGTAGGACGGTATTTTCAACGAATTCAGTACAGATATCGAACTATGGCTTTCTACCCTAGAGCCTTAAAAAGCCAATCTACATTAAAATTTGAAATAGGTCATTTCACGATAAAAAAGCCTACCGCTTTTTTTTTTTTTCCGAGACAGGGTTTCTCTATATAGCGCTGGCTGTCCTGGAACTCACTCTGTAGACCAGGCTGGCCTCGAACTCAGATATCCACCTGCCTCTGCCTCCAAGAGCTGGGATTACAGGCATGCGCCACCACCTCCGGGCTACCTATCACTTTTTATAAAAAGAAGAAAAAATTAATCATAGGATATATGATCCAGGAACTTCATTTCTAGGTGTGGTCACCAAAGAATTAAAAGTGGAGCTGTACATCAATGAATGTCCTGTCCTGTTTGGTTTGGTTAGCTTTGTTTTCAACTTGACACAAGCAAGAGTCTTTTTTGGGGGGTGGGGAGGCGGTGAGATCTCAATTGAGAAAATGCCCTTACCAGGTTAGCCTGTAGGCAAGCTTTGGGGGCATTTTATTTTATTTTATTTTGATTAAAAATTGCTACGTGAAGGCTCCGTCCGCTGTGGGTGGTGCGACACCTGCACCTGTGGCTCAGGGTCGTCTAAGAAAGCAGACTGGACAAACCGAGGGGCAAGCCAGGGAGCGGTGCTCCTCCGAGGCTCCTGCTTCACTTCCTGTCTTGGCTTCCATCACTAATGGCGTAAGTTTTAGTTAGTTGTCGATTGCTGTGACAAAAATACCGTGTCCAAGGCCAGCGGACTTAAGATTCCAGAGGGTTAGAGTCTATTATGAAGAAGTGAGGGCATGGTGGCCCTCACATCTTGAGATGCAAAGAGGAGGAGGAGGAGGACGAGGAGGAGGAGGAGGACGAGGTCGACGAGGAGGACAAGGAGGACAAGGAGGAGGAGGAGGACGAGGACGAGGACGAGGAGGAGGAGGAGGACGAGGAGGAGGAGGAGGAGGAGGAGGGAGCTGGACCTAGCATGGGCTTTTGACACCTCAAATCCCACTCCTAGTGACACACCTCCTCCAATAAGGCCATGACTCCTAATCCTTCCTAAAATGTTCCATGGATTAGATTGGGGAGCAAGTAGTTAAATGTGTGATCCTATCTATGGAGGCCATTCTCATTTAAACCACTATAGAGCATGACCAGAAAGTTGTAAGATGAAATTAACCCTTTCATCTCCAAGTTGCTTTTTGACTACAGTGTTTATTGCAGAAGTAGATATTCTAACTAAGCTAATTAATGTTTGTTTATTACTGCATCATTATTTCAAACTATGCCGGTGTCCAACGGCAGAAGAACATAAACGAAGCCCCGGCATTTGTATAGGTGAAGTATGCATCAGCAACAAGAAATAAAATTTAAAAAAAAGAAATTAAAAAAAAAAAAAGAAAGAAATGCTGGTGTCTGCTACAGGGTGGACAAGACTGGAAGTCATAGTGCTAAGTCCTTCAGTCACAAAGGGAAAAATACCAAGGCCCCACTTCCATGATCGTAGAGCAAATTCCCAGAGACAGGAGGTTGATCAGAGCTTATTAAGGATTGTGAAGGGAGGAAAGAGGCGGGAGATAAGGGTTAATGGGCCAGAGTAAGGCTCTGTCTGAGGGAAGCTGAGTTTTTGTTTTTTTTTAACTGAGCCTTGGTAATAGCAGGTAACCCAACTCCTGAAGCAGGCTGCTTTTTATATTGAGTGCTCAACTCTGGAGTAGCTCTTGGGTTTTAAATTATGGCAAACATTATCTTCCTGTACTATGAGGAAATATTTGAGTATACATAGCACCCTCGTATTTATATGAGGTAGTTAACATGATACTTAAAAATGGTTAACATGTAAAATGTAAGTGATGTTATGCATCATATTTTATCACAGTAAGGAAACTAGAAAGCAGCTTCTTCCAACCCTACTTTAATAAGAGGAGAGATTCTCAATAAAGAGAGTGTGTAGACTGAAGGTATACATTAGCAGTAGAGTAGCTGGCTAGCACACAGAAAACCCTGGGTTCAAGCCCAAGAACTTGGGTAGGGAGAGAAGGACCTCAGAAAGCCTTGAAGCAAAGCAAAATTGGAACCACCCACCAATTCCAACCGTGTCGTAACATGGATTGATGTGTTTTTCTTTTTGCTGGTCCCATGTGCGCGCGCGCGCGCGTGTGTGTGTGTGTGTGTGTGTGTGTGTGTGTGTTGTGTGTGTGTGTGTATACATGTACACACACACATACACATAAGTGTTCCTAAGTATACAAAGTATTGCATACTATAATAGCATGTTTCACTCACTATGTACATGAAAGAAAGAATCCAGTCTCATCCAGAATCCTAAGTCTATTTTTAATCCATCAGTGGCTGTTTGATATGTGAGATATTATCAATGTTTTAGTTTTAAAAATTCTGTAGTAAACATCTTAGTGTATGTCTGTTTGACTTTATCCTTAGGATAGAGAGAAGTCTGAAAGCAGAATTTCTGAGTTGAAGATTATGGATCTAACACAGAACAACATAGAAGAGATGGAGAGACAGCTTGGCCATTTTGAGCACTTACTCAATGTACGGGATTGAGTTTGGCTCCCAGGACCCAAAAGGTATCTCACGAGTGTCTGCAATTTCAGCTCTACGGGATCTAATACTATTCTGATCTGAGGATGCCATATATGCTTGGATGCACATATATACATATGGGAAAACCACTCATACATGTAAAATAAATAAATCCAAGATTGGAGCAAAACGTAACTTTGTTATGCACACCCCTTAATTACATACACCACTTAGGAAGGGTCTGTGTGAGTTCAAGACCTGCCTAGTCCACATAGTGATTTCCATACTAGCCAGGACTGTGCCCTAAGCAAGACCCTGACTTAATAAAAAAAAGTAATTTAAAATAAATACACACATATCTTAAAACATAGGTACTGTCAATTTGTTCTGCAGAAAATTTTGCAAAGGTATTCTCTGAAGTTAAGTTTGAGAAGATCCCTACAAACTCAGCAACTCTGAGTATTCAGCTATTCAAAAGACTCTTCATATTCAACCAGAGGAGATAAAGACATATCTCAGTTGGTGGCATGTTTGTCTAGCAAGACTCTGGCTTCCATCACTGACACCACAAACAGCAGGCATGGTGGCACACGCCTGTGATCTCAGCCCTCAGGAGGTCATGGCAGGAGGGGTCAGGAGCTCAGGATCATATTTCACTTTACACTACATCTGAGGCCAGCCTGGGCTACCTGAGACTCTGTCTCAAAACAAAACAAATCGATAAGGAATTCTATAGAACACAATAATATCAAACTGACTGAGACAGGGAGGAAATTAGATAACTCTTAAAAGTTGAAAAGAGATGAAGGAAGACAGGAGTGAATTCAGCACCTTCGAATTTGAAGTCAGCCTCTGACACGGGTGTCACTCAGCCTCTGACATGGGTATCATTCAGGTTCTGACATGGGTATCATGGTAAAACCTCTCACATTCATTCTCAGGTCCAGAGAGCCAGCTGCAGTAGCTGTGCATTCAGCCATTGATATTTTGACTTTTCTGATATGAACATACCACGTCAAGGGTGGGGAAGATGGCTCAGCATTAAAAGGCACTTGCCTGGAGACCCGAACTCCATTCCAGGAACCTGCACAGCAGAAGGTGAGAGTTGATTCTACAGTTGTCCTCTGATTGCCACACACACCACACATACACACAATAATTTTCTTTTTATCTTCAAAATATCACGTCCAGGTGCAAAAGTTAGAGAGAACTAACGTTAAACGTTTGCATTTAAACAGTTCTGCAGAAAAGAAGAACTTGTGCCCTTTGGGAAGCAAGAGGTTAAAAGGCATGGAGAGGTTGTGTTTGTGCTGGAGGTCCTTTAGACATGCAGACCCAGAATGAAGGTCTGCGATACCCTGTCCTGATGCTCTGTGGTATAGGAGATAACCATGGTAACAAGTGGTTTGGCGTAAACTTTCTTTAAAAGCACATAGACTTCATTTATACTTTCCTATTTTTTTTAAACTGCTGGCTAGCCTACTGTGTTAATTCATTGCATCATTTCCTAAATATATATGAATTTTTGTTTAATGTGTTTATTGTCATCAACAGTGAAATATCAGGAGAGCATTAAGTTGGGCTGTATTATGCAGAAACAAATTCTCTTACCAAACTCCTTCTGCTGGATAAGCAAGACTCATTAGTCCTCACAAACCCTTTTCTCCTGTATTCTTAGAATGAAATCTGTGAGCACATGCACACATGCACACACACACACACACACACACTGGGCAATCGTAAGAAAAGGAAAGGAAGAATAGTGTTTCATAAAAATGTTTGTTTTACTTTCTCAACAAATTGTAATTTGCCTAATAACATGTTAATCAATACCAGAAACAATAATAAGACCCAAGGCACGTTATAAATATCACTAAGTCAAGGGAAGGACTCAGGTTTACTCAAATAGCTTACAGTTCTTCGACTAATTTTGCTGAAAAAGCAAGATCCCCAGGAAATAATTAAGAGAAGCATCACAGAGGCTGACAGAGTCACTTCTCTTTTACCTTGTCTCTGCCCTGCACACTGGTTGTACTGGTGTCTTACTGGGGTTTGAGGGAAGATCTCAAACCACAAGCTGGGCAGTTCCAGCCTAGCTGAGGCTTATGGGTCCGCCCTCTTTCCATAACTGTATTTATAAGTAAACCAATTTTAAAACAATATTCACCCCTTTCATTAAACCTTCTCACCATTTAAAACACTTTTCTTCTCTGCAACCAATTTTATATTACCTTTACAATTTTACCCCTTCCCTACACTTCTGTGTTCTGATTTTTCTTCTTTCCCTCACACATTTTTTAATTACAATGATCTTACCCCCTCACCCTGAAAAGTGTAGCAGTCAAATTTTCTTTAGCAGAACAGTTTTTTTGTTGCTGTTGTTTTTGATGAGAGCCTGCTTCCCGTAGCCCTAGTGGACTAGCCCACACAGTGGCTCCACACCCATCAACTCCGAACTCAGTGCCCTACTCTCTCTCTTCTTCTCACTGTTCACAATCTTCACCATGCCTTTAAAAGCATTAAAAGAACATTTGTGTATGTGGAATTTTTCTCCTAACCCCCTTACTTCAAAAAACAAATATTTCTTACCATCCATACAACACAATTCTCTGTTTCCCTAAAGACTGGCCAAACAACAACATTTTGCCATTTTCCTTGATTTAGTTAAATTGGTGGTTTTAATTTTTTGGGTAGACATGAATGTTTTTAATTTCTGCAGCAGGTGGTTGGTTCCTCAGATGGGAGTCTCATGTATATACTTCATTTTATTTCTATTTTCCGATTTTTGAACATTTGTCTTTTGAGCTCTGTCATTTAATTCTGTTCAAATGACCTGTGTAAAACCTTTGTCCCTTGCAGAGGGTGAGCATTTGCCTGTTATTTGTTTACACTGTTTCTTATTCTCTTGTGAGTCTTAGAAGTCACATGCTATCAGTTCCCTCTTTCTGCTGCTGTGTAGTCAAAATTATTCTCTGATTAGTCAAAATTATTCTGTTTCCTCCCAGTTTTCCTGTCATAACTCTTATTTATTATCACCCATTGCTGATTACAGGATTGGGTTGGAGGTCTCAGACAAGCCTTTTTTTATTCTTTCTACTTTCCAAGCATTCCTGGAATATCTGTTAAGTAATCGTTACTTTTCCATTTGTTTATCTTTGTCAGTTTGATCCTTTGCTAGTTTCTTGCACAGAACAATTCACTTCTGCACTGAAACCCAAACCACGGTAATATTAATTTTCTTAATCGAGTTATCCTATATTTTCTAAAACATGTCAAAAAGTATATATTTTATTTTAGTGATTTTGTTGCTTTATAATGACGAAAAGGATTTTAAAATGTTATTTGTCATTCATGCCTAATTATTTTCCAGAATGATTTGATTTAAAAAAAAAATCAGGTGTTTATAAAAACACAAAACAAAGTGTTTTTATGGGGCTTGTGGAAAGTAAATCAGGTTTTAAAATTAGCTTGTGGAAAATACCTATTTTTACTCAAAGAGCCTATGCACATTCTCGGGGTGTTCTGCAGTTGAGAAGAGGAGCTCTGTGGAACCCAATGATCAAACACATTGTCACCTCCTTGCTGGTTCTCTCTAAAGCCACACCTGTACCAGGTTATGCTCCCAAATTCTTTTTTTGACTTCTTATAATTTTACTTGGAATTCTAAGTTTTTCACATTCAATCTAAATTAATTATTTGTATTTATGATGTCGATTAAAATAATGATTTGTATTTAAGGTACTGATTCTTTAGAAGATTTTAGAAGCACTTTTAGGGTTTCAAGAACCTCTAAACACATAAACTATTTCAACACCAAAATCTATATATTTGCTTCCTTGAAAACTAAAAGGCTTCAGAAATTACTGTTACATAGTGATACTTTTTTTGTTTTTTTAAAGCACGTTTTCTATTTATAAAGAAAAAAGTTTAACCAGGAAAAACCATTAAATTTCATAAAGTATTTTAATAATCTGTTAAGATAATGTAAAATTTATTTCTGAACTATAAACATCTTGTTCTATGTTATTAAACTGAACATGCTATAATAATAAACCTTTCTATTTATGAACAATTTTTGTCAAAGAAATCTCACCCAGAAAGGGATTTCCTTTTAATTTTTCTGGTTTTGAAAAAGGTTGATTTTTTTTTCACCGCATCATAAAACAAAAAATGTTTGATTTGAGCAGATTTCTCCTAGCTTTTAGTTTGTTGGTCTCAGAGTTATAGTTTTTATTTTAAATTTTTGAAAATAAGCATTCAGGGAACTCTCTGTAGCGAGAAAATCAATTCCTTAGCTTCAACTTTCTTAATTTCTCTCCAGCTACTGACAGGCTCACATCCCCAGTGTCTCCTTGTATCATGGAAAATTCTGTGATTTTCATAGAACCATTCATTTTATTTAAATACCCAAAGGCAACTCCATAGTAAACTGGCAGCATAGAATCAAGTTGGTTTTGATCTTTTTGTTTATTTTAATTTCTTTCTGCTTTTCAAAGATTATTTTTCTCACTAAGTTTGTCAGTAAATTCAATTTTTGTTTTGTTGTTTAGTGCTGTGTTTCTGTATTCTGCAGTGCTGGGAAGAATTTAATAGATCAGTTGATTTACTACTGCATGGGCTTTTATTCCCCGACTTTTGGCTTAATTTTTTATCTAGAATGAAATTTCTGGTTTTTAATTTTTTTAAAAAATTCTTATTAAGAAAAGCATTCGAAATAATGTCTATAAATATCTTTTTGTTCTAAATGTAAAGCTTTGATGGCTAATAGATATGGCTAATAAAATACATTTTAAAAAGATATATTTTAGACTGATTTATGGTGTATTTTAAATTCCTGCAACTAGATAACAGGACCTTTGTTTCATGAATATTTAGAATAAAACATTTACTTATTTTTTTCCAGTGAGGATCTACAAGGTACTAAATGCAGTCTTAGTGTTCCTCCTTTAGTAAAAAGTAAGTTCTCCACGGTCCCCTTCCCCCACAACCTCCCCCTTGGGGGGGTAGTTTTTATGTTTCATGTATTCCCTTTAAGTCCTCCCCATCAAATTGTTCACACATCTTTCCTGACTGTTTACAAACTCTGATTTCCTTTCCCCACAACTAATTTATCTAAATTTTAACGTGGGGGGGAGGGGGACTGCAGAGATCACAATGTTTGATTGACATTTTCTTACCAGCCACTTCTTCTATTTCCTCGTTTACTCAAGTTTCCTTTTAAACTGAATATTCTTGGGTTTTTGTTTTCTTGAATGGAAACAATTTTAAAATAAGAAAATGTACTCCACTGAGTTCATCTTTCATTTAGATCACTGTGACCTTGTTGTATTTTTGCTGTTCTGCTCACTTGTTCTATTTCTTTTGTTGTTTCTCCATTTGGAAAAAAAAAATGTTATATTTAAACACCTTTATTTCAGGTTGATAGAAGCAGAAATGCAAGGCAGATACTTTGTTACTATGAACTGGTTGAGAAGACAAAGAATTCTACTCATGAAACTTCCTTCTTGTTTGTAGTTTCCAGGCTTCCTTCCTCATAGTTCATCTATCTGATATAAATCATTTTAAAATTCGTTTTCGGACTTTTCTGTCACTAGTGCCGAGTATCTGCTGCTGAAAAACTGGAAATGCCATTTGGAGGTGAATTATGTGGCCAGGAATTTTCTCCAAGGTCTCCTGCTACTAAATCCAGTAGATACACATTCCCCTCACCACCCCTCCTCCTTTTCCTTCTTTACCCCTCCCTTCTCTTCTCTCTTTACCCCTCCTCTCTCCTCTTCCCTCTTCTCCCTATCTTTTCTCTCTTTTTCTTTTTCGAAAGGTTATAGAGTATTTTCCATGGCCCCTAAAAATGTTGCAGTCCCAGTTACTGAATCTGGTCTCATCTTAACCTAAAAATGGTTTTAAAAACATAAAGCCCCCAGCTTTGACCACACTTATATAAGGCTGTGGAGAGAGCATCTTGCTGGCACCACACAGTCCCAGCTGAAGGCCATCCTGGTGGCTTTCTCTGCTTTCACCTGGCAAATCTTAGTTCCTAGCTGCCAGGCTCTCTGTGGCTGTCAGATGCCGTGGGCCCTTGCTGGGGAGGAACGAGGGGTTTAGACTTCAAATTTAGCTCTGCCACCCACTGAAGCCTCTTCCCCTAAACCCCGAGGCACTCTCAAAGCCAAGCAGGCGTAGTCAAAGGGTCGACCTCTAGTGACAGTTCCGTTATCCCAGATTCATTTATTTATACATCCATTGATCTAATTCATCCTTTATTTATAGCTGGTCTGTTATGTAACTGCCCCACACAGCCGAGGCAGGAGCCGTGGAACACTTTAAACACCTATGAAATCAACTGTGCATTGGCCACTGTCCGCTCTGGTTGCGGACGCTAGTAGCTTCCGGAAGGGATAATGGAATCAGTAGAGGCTGCTTGCCAACTGACCCGGTTGCCAGTTTGTTGTTTCCTTGGCAAAGTCAGGCTGTAAATGTTTTTCTTTCCGTGCTATTCATGGAGAGTTTAATTCTTGTTTACTGTACAGTGGATTTTCTAATCCATCCTCCGTGTTACTGTTTCATATCTCAGGTGCTTTGCACTCTTCTCCGGTCTGGTTTAAGCCAAGCCCTACCACATATCAAGCTGTTAATAGCCCAGCAGATTCCACAGCTCTCCGCAGCATCCTTCTTCATCTGAGACGGAATCACTGATTGTGATTCCTTTAGTCCCTTCCAGAAGAGCAGAGCTTTCATGCTCTTAACCATGTGCCCTAAACAACACTTTACTCGCTTTCCTTGTGCACTTTCTTTGGTGCTTTCCCCAATAGCTCATTTATGTCTCTAGAAAGTTTTAATGCGTTCACTTAAATAACTCTTGATTTCAGACATTCTGATTCATATTCTGATGGTCTTAACAGAGAAGAGTCACCTTGCAGAATATGATTTCTCCAAGGCGTCCTGGGTCATACCGGTCTACATGTAAAACTGCACACATAACCATTGCTAAGTCACTTGGTGACCGAGCACAGCCTACACGCCTGATCCGCAGAAAGGGAGGCAGCAATGACAACCTACTTCACCTTCTCTGTTCTAGGCTCTGTCCTTCTTGTTCTTCAGTATCTTCTGGGGTATACGCTTTTATAAAGATAAGAGCCTGGGGGTGAAGCCTCGGTGGTGATGCCTACGCTTCACACACACCGGAATCAATTCCTAGCACTCACTAAAGGTTAAATACAAACAGATGATAGACAGGTGAATAAATAGATACTAGCTAAATATCCTCCCTCTCTCTCTGTGTATACTTCCCTTTCTTCCAAATATTAGTAGAATTTATTAGTATAACTGTCCCCCCTTAGGAAGAAAAGCCAATAATTTTGAGCATCAAAAAAGTTTTCTTAAATAGAGACTCAAATGGTCCTGACTGTGGCCATCTTTGCCACTGAGATCTTTGTTTCTGTGGCTCTGAAGCTCCTTTTAGGAATGCCAAGTAGTGCGTTGTATGAGCAGACCCAGCATGCTGGGAAATAATTTATTCATAGTAGACTCTGGACTCGGAGTCCCCACAAATCTGAGTCATATCTTTGCATGTTTGCTTCTCAAAAGCCAAAAATAAACAAACTGGGGGCTGTAAAGAAAGTGCGAGGTTCTCTTATTCTTGTAAACATCACTCATCACCTTGGGGAGGAAAGGAAGCTGGTCCCTTTCAGGGGAAGCATAATTGATCGTTTGTGGTTGGCAGCAACACGCAGTGTTAGCACGGGCTGGAAACGGGAAGCTGGATGCCACTGCTAAACACTGCTGGCATGACCGCTTATGTCGTTGAAATAAATAGTGTTACTACTGCACAGCTGAGCCCACAGGACACTCTGGGTACCTCTCCCTTTAAGGGGAGAATATGTAAACAGTGCCTGGGCAATGATCAGAGCCATTCACTCCCACAAACATTTTCCCTGACAGTCTGAGCATCAGCAGCTGTGGAATTTCCCATCACCTACTTCAAATGAGACATCGGTAAACTGCTGGCCCTTCCCAGGGTGAAAACTATGTCACTAGCTACAGAACTGCAATGTGTAAGACACCATTCAGACAACCTCCTCTTCCCCAAGATGGTGGTGGGAAAGAAAAGGGAAAAGGGAAGTGGAAGAAAAGTAAGGAAGAAGAATATAGGGCATGGGAAGAGAGAAGAGGGATGAGGAAGAAAGGAAGAGAAGAAGGAAGGAGGGAGGAAAAGGAAGAAAGAAAGGAAGAAAGGAGGGAGGGAAAGGAAAGATGAAAGGAGGAAAGGAAGGAAGAAAGGAAGGAAGGAAGGAAGGAGGGAGGAAGGAAAGGAAGGAAGAAAGAAAGGAGATTTTTTCCAAAGTGGCAGCCTCCATCTGCCTTTTGAGAAAGGTCTTTCTCAGTAAGCAAGTTTAGAAGCACCAGACATTATTGTCCCTTGTAGATCCATAAATATCCAACATTTATTCCATAAATATGCATTAAGCATATACCAAGAGCCTGGTCCTATTCAGGGGTTAGAAATCAAGCAGAAAAAAAAAATAATCAGAAAATATCTGGAACCTTAAGGAATTTAATTACTTTAAATAAAATATCATGTTAATTTCCTGTGGGGATTATAGCAAATGGTCACAAACTTGATGAGTTAAAACAAGAGAAACTGGTCTGGTCTTGGATTTGACTAGTCTTAGGGCAGTTTGACATAGGCTAGAGTTATCTGGAAGAAGGGAACGTCACCTGAGAAGATGCTTCCATAAGATCTGGCTGTAGAGCATTTTCTTACTTAGTGGTTGATGTGGAGAGCTCAGTCCATGGTGGTTGTGGGCCTGGGTTCTATCAGGAAGGAGCCTGAGCAGGTGATGAGGAGCAAGCCAGTAAGTAGCACTCCTCCATGGCTTCCGCGTCAGCTCCTGCCTCCCGATTCCTGCCCTGTCTGAGTTCCCGTCCTGGCTTCCTTCTATGATAAATAGCAATAAGCCAAATAAACCCTTTTCTTCCCCCAAATTGCTTTTTTGGTCATGGTGTTTTATCACGGTTGAAACCGGAACTAAGACAGAGCTGGAGGTCAGATCCTAAAGCAAGGGTTCCTGGGTCAAACCAAAATGCCCAGGGGCTGTGCTACCTCTAAGTGCCCAGGGAACAACTGTACCCACCTGAGAGGCATTCTTTGCCCTGTGGTCACATCACTTTTATCTCTGCTTCCACGGTCACTTGACCTTCACCATTTCTACCTGCATCAAATCTGCCACAGTTGGACACTTACAAGGTCACTTTCAACTGCGTTTGGGGGCTTCCCAGATAATCCAGGGTTAACCTGTACCTCATCTTAACTTAGGCACATTTTCCAAGACCATTTTATCACTGGGACAGCCATTATTCAGTCTACTGCAAATAGAAACCACTCTGGAAGGTCCCATAGTCAAAACTGCCTTTCCATTTTGACCTTGAAACTATTCATTTGAGAAATACCTACCATACTCCAAGAAACCCCCAACCCCAACCCCTGTAGCATTCACCCTGAAGAACATTGGACAAGGGATTGCCTGTGCATAGGAGGGGAGAGCTAGCCTAAGTGAGCTCCACTGGGTCTCTGAATTCTTTCCAGCTGACTTTGGTTACACAACCATTATAACAGAGAGCACAGACAGGGCTCCTTAGATGGGTCAGAGCCACACAGATGAAGGATGACCACCAGGGTTCCCTTTTCACTCCTGTCTGGCTCACTGTAGTCTGGACACCTTTCTGTCTGTCCTCAGATGAGCTGGGACAAGGCTGGAACATTTTTTTTTTAAAAAAGGAATTTTAACAAAAGAATAAGAGTAGATAAACTGGTATTGTAACTCAATGGCAGAATATTGATCTACTGTGCATGAGGCCCTGGGCCCGGTCCCCAGCACCACAAAAAACAGAGCAGAAAAAAACAGAAAGTAAAACATACAGCAATAAGGGAAGACAACAGTTGTGGTTGTAGAGTTGGCACCTGGCTAGTTCACCCCTGTACACTAGCATGACAGACGGCACTGACTGTCGCTGGCATGATTCTGTTGTCTTTGCCCTACAGTGAAGAAGCTCCTCACTCCTCCTATGCGGCATTCTTACATCAAATTTCTGAGAGGGAGAGAGGGAGAGAGGGAAGGAGGGAGAGAGAGACAGAGAGACAGAGGCAGAGGTAGAGACAGAGACAGAGAGACGGAGAGAAGCCTTGAGGTCCTGCTGAGAACATTTTCCTCTTTAAAGACATGGTCTTTCTATGCAGTTCTGGTTGGTCTGGAACCAGCTTTGTAGAGCAGGCTGGCCATCAGTTTGTGGCAATCTTCTGCCTTCTGAGTGCTGGTATACAGACTGTGCTCAGTTTGGTAACAAGGTATGTAAAGCATGGCCTTTGAGCATGGACAGTAAAGGGCAAGGCCACCCTAAGGATGGACAGGATCTGAGGGTTGTACCCCACTGAAGTTCTGAGCGTCACTAAGGCCAGACATCTCAGTGATCCTGTGACAAGCTCTGAAGTGCTGTGTCTCTTTAAGCAGAACGGATGAGAGAGCATTTTTTCTTGAGTGGCTTTTTTCATGCCATTGTGCCTCGGGTAGTCCCTAAATGAGGGCAACATTTGACAGCTTGATGGTATATATCTATATAATTGATACTATGTAAAAGAAGTGAACACATATGAAAATTAGTAAAAGCACATTTTGGTTATAAGTATTAGTGCTAGGGTGTGTAGATAGCTAGGTTAGTCCTCTTGCAAGCCAGAGGACCTGAGTTCCAATCCCTAGAACCCACATCAAAGAATCCAGGTATCGGGTGTGTTAGTAACCCCAGATCTGGGGAAACAGAGACAGATGGCTCTCTGGAGCTCATCAGCAAGCCAGCCTAGCGTAATTGGTGAGCTCCAGGCCACCAGTGAGAGACCCTGTCTCAAAAACAAGATAGACAGTTCCCAAGGAAGGGTGCTCAAGGTCAACTTCTGGCCTTTGTGTGTGCACATGCACCTGCATGTACTTGGACACGTGTGCACACACACCAAAAAAATGTCACTGGTAATAACGATACAGGTTGCTAGTTGGTATTGGTAGAGGGGTCCTCCTGCATGGCTAAGGAGTAGAGGTGACAGTCAGTGAGCTGTGCAGAGTTGACAGTCTAATGGGACAAGGCATGGACGTTATCAAGTGACATGGCGCTTTCTCCACAATGTCCCCAGCCCAGTAGAGCAGTTCCTTATCCCGGGTCACTCTAGAGTCATGAGTGCCATGCACATAGTTAGAGATGTGATCCAAGCAAAAGGCAGGGTGACAAGAGGACCTGAAATTGCAGTCACAGCAAAGCCCTCCCTCACTGTGTGGTGGCGTCTTAATGGCTGAGACGTACCTGTACTTGTCCCGGCTGATGGATGGGCTCCTCCGAAGGTGTGTGTGTGTGTGTGTGTGTGTGTGTGTGTGTGTGTGTGAGAGAGAGAGAGAGAGAGAGAGAGAGAGAGAGACAGAGACAGAGAGACAGAGAGACAGAGACAGAGACAGTGAGACAGAGAGACAAAGAATAAAACCAAAACTCTCACCTCCCTTCAAAGATAAAGCCTCGATGCTCCAGCTTGCTCAAGGTTACCACTGGGTCGAACTTGAACTCAGAGCCTCTCTTCACTTGGTCTTCCACCTAGTGCATCCGCAGAAGAGGAGTAAGATCCAAGCTGTATCCTTTCCAGCCTCAAGAGAGGAGTCCACCCACACGAGAGAGAAAAACCTGTACAGAATTCACTGTCCTCAGTTACATGTCGGTGGACAGCAGAGCTTAAGTCCTGGCGGCCCTTCATAGTGGAAGCCTAGCGAGGTGGAGACTGAGACACCCTGACAGGACTCTGACTCTGACGGAGGCAGGATGAGCTCATAGCCATCCCCTCGGAAGGGTGATGGGAACGTTGTGCCTCTTTCTCAAAATGCCGAGAGCAATGGGTTTGGTGGCACGCACCTGGGGTCCCAGCACTGAGAAGGCAGAAATAAGAGGATCAGAGAGGTCAGCCTCCGCTACGTAGTGACCACACACACACACACACTGACATCTGTCTCTCTCTCTCTCACACACACACCCAGACAACCACAGCACACACACTGACACCACACACACACACCACATACCACACACTGACATCACTCACACACACATACCACATGCACACACACTGACACCACACACACACACACTGACATCACTCACATGCACACACCACATGCACACACATTGACACCACACACACACATCACACTGTTATCGCTCACACACACATCACACTGACAGCACTCACACCACACACACACCTCACCACACACACTGATACCACACACACCACATGCACACACACTGATACCACAAACACACACATCACTCATACACACATACACACACACAACACACTGACATCACTCACATACACACACACACCATGCACACACACTGACACATACACACATGCACATACACACATACACATGCAGACACACGCCACCACCCACACACAGACACATTCACACACACACACACACATATACATATACACACTGCATACTATACACTGAAAACTTCACTCTGGTGGGGAGGGGAGCTGCAGACTTCTGCTGGCACAGCTGTAGCTCCTTCTGGAGTAGACATCTGATCTTAAGGGTATTTTAATCCTCAGTTTTCTCTATATTTCCCTAGATTCTATGTCAATCTTCCTGCCTCAGCCTCTGGTTAAAATGACAGGCATGTGACACCGTGCTTGGCTCTAAAGAACTTTAAAAAAATAAAGAACAAATTAATTCCTATATTAACAGGTAACAATTATTCTGTTTTATCTTAACCAATCACCGCTAAAGAATCACCCTGAGATCAGATACAATTACACCAGGGCGCCTTTTCTACACGTGAGTGGTCACTGTGGACTTTCTTCCTGCCACCTCCCGTTAGTGCATTGGTGACACTGCTTCTCAGCTCTTTAGCAAGCAGGGCCATTTTGAGGGAGACACAAAGAACAGGAGAGAAAATTAACTTTCAATTTATGAGTCTATAAAGAGAAAATTAAGACATCCAAGCAACATCTGATGGCATCGCAACATTTCAGGCAACAACAGACTTTCCTGACAGAGTTTGTATGTAGATTTCCCTGGCCACTTTCTCCGAGCCCCCCCTCCCCCAGGCAGATGTCTGCTGGGAGCATGCCTGGGTTCTTGCTGAAGTATTTGAAGTAGAGCTTCAAAAAAGTCCAGGTGCTGCCACCACCAGGAGGTTGGGAGCCAAGGGGGGCGGGGATGCCTGGGAGGAAGATGGAGAGTCATTTGGAGGGCGATTCCTGTGTTAGGTGCTAGGAGCTCTGCACGGAGGAACAGTCAGGCAGGATTGTTTGTTTATGTTGCTATGAATCGGAAAGATCTCAGAGCTAACCCTAGGAATGCTTAGCTGTTTCTGCCTTCCCCCTCTCCTTCCATGTCCTCTCCTCACCCCTGGCTTCTGTTGTTTTAAATCAATTCTTTAGTGTTGTAGAACAATGCCTGTACACAGTGAAAGCTTAAGACAATGGAGGCAGGTACACAGCAGATAGTCTTTACTAGTCCAAGGCTGGACAGACGAAGCTACACACCTGACGGGTAGCACTGGAAGCCTCTCTCCTGACTGGCTCTGTGGGGCTCATGGTGGTAGAGTGTGTGTGTGTGTGTTTGTGTGTGTGTGTTTGTGTGTGTGTGTGCTGATTGAACATTGACCCCCATGGCTTGGAGCATGTTCAGTAAACACGTGGCCACCGAGCTGTACCTCACCCATGTGTGAACTGAGTCTGAGCTCAACATTCTTGGGAAACAGTGCACAACCTTCACCCTCCATGAACACACCTGTGTAACCCACACACGGTGGGGCCCTTTGTACCCCATCCATACCCATCACCAGCCATTGCTCATATTTAGGAGTACTATGGCAACTTTCTTCAACCCCTTATATCTTAAAAAAAAAAAAAAAAACCTGTGACAGCTAGGTTCCCCGAAGTCGGACTTGCAAAGCCGTCAGGTCTCGTGAGCATCCCCGGGCCTCTGCCATCGGTCTTTACTCAACCATTCGTCACTCAAGGGATGACTGAAAAGAAATCTTACTCTCCTTACAGCAGGGCTAAAAAGAAGCAAGCTATGGACGTGGATGAGAGGCAGTGCAACGCTGGCCCCAGACTGACATAGACTGTCTCTGCCCTGCAGGGATGCGTGAGGGTGGAGGGAATCTGGTCTGCAGCTTTCCTAGACATTCTGAACTTCCTTGGCTTTCTTAACTCTAGTCAAGTATGAAATACAGATTTGTATCATTCACCCATGAAAAGCTTTTGCTAATATGCAAGTAATCCAGGGAGACAGAGTCCCATGTTGCCGATGACACAGACAGAGCCAAGTCACCTTCTAAGCAGTAGATGCAACGCTCCTTCTTGGACGAGGCAAAGGTCTGAACCTGGGCCAAGAGGACATGTTCAAAGTGCAGGAGCTCCCTCCCTTCCCACAGTCAGCTGCCTTGGGCTTTTCTGGATGTGGATTAGCCAACATCTGGCACCTACCCAGTGAGGGTGAACCCAGCTACGCTCAACAATCAAATGATCTTGGACTTCTTCGGGTATTCAACCATTAGACACTGTAATTTTTCAGTTTTAATTGATAAAATATATTCTATGTATTCATGGAGTACTTTATGGAGAAATCCATTATAAATAAAATGTCTCCTCTGAGAGGCCCTACCAGCAGCTGACTGAGACAGAAGCAGATACTTACACCCAATCATTGAACCCAATCAGATCAGAGACCTGTATGGTTGAATTAGGGGAAGGATTGAAGAAGCTGAAGGGGAGAGTGACCCCATAGGAAGACCATCAATCTCAACTAACCTTGGCCCCAGGGAGCTCTCAGAGATTGAGCCACCAACCAGGAGCATACATGGACTGGTTCAAGGCCCCTGGCACATATATATTGGAGGTCTACTTGGTCTGGCCTCAGTGGGAGAAGATGCACTTAAATCCTCAAGAGACTTGAAGTCCCAGGGAAGGGGAAGGCCTTGGGGGGGAGCACCCTCTTTGAAGTGAAGGGGAGGAGGAATGGGATGAGGAACTGGGGGAAGGGCAAGTGGGGCAACAATGGGAATGTAAATAAAATAGACTAGAAAGAAGAAAAAAACAAAAAAAAGTAACATTAAAAATGAAAATTATATATGTACATACACAATGATAATGCGATACATATCCACGATGTTTTTATATATACATATGTATATATATACGTATGTATATATAATGATGATTTTATACATACATATAATATGATGATTTGATACATGTATGTATATGATCAGGTTAAGGAAATTAAGATTTTCATGACCCTAAGCATTTGTCATTTCTGTGTGTGGAGAACCTTTGGACTCTATATATCCATCAAACTATTATGATCTACAGTCAGCTTATGATGCTATACAACATCATAATGAATGCCTCCAATCATGCTTTGGTGCCTGTTTCAAACCACCCTCCACCTCTGCTTACCAAATGCTCCATCTTTGTAACCTTTGATTATTTATAAAATTCACTGCCAGTTTTGTGTTCTCCCATTTTAACTAGCTTCAGGCGTGTTGAGGACAATGAACCATAACTAGCAAGGCTGAGATGCTTGAAGTTTGAAAGTGCCTCAGATCCTGTGCTTTGTGATACATTGGGGTAGAAGGCATTGTGGCGAACATTCTTGTCATTTTTTAGATAAGGACACTGCTGAAAATATGCTTGACGCTCCCAACGCAAAGGGGCTGGGTCTCAGACCGATATATTCAGCTTCTAGAGTCAGCCCCCTGTCTGCTGAAGACATCTAATCCAGTATCCTTCTAGTCCCATGCATGCATGACCTCATCAAGAAAGTGTGACGCTCAGGAGATGCAGTTCCTTTAGCGGTAGTACTGGAAAGTTTCATTTCCTTACCCACAAACTTAGGCAGTTAGACCACATAGTCTTTATTCTAAAAGTCATAATGAAGTTTTAGTCTCTGTCCCACCCCAAACACCAGGGGCCTCTGACTGGGTTGATTCTATCAAGGAAAAAGTAGGAAGAAGAGACTCCAGTGATAGTCTTTCTATCTGGAATCATCATCAGCACCAAAGTCACGGTTGGTTGGTTTTTCACTCAGCAAACGTTTCTGGAGAGGTTCACACATGGTGGCAAGTTCTAGAGGTAAGAGATGCACAGACAATACCTGTGCCGTCTTTCTTGTACTGGGGACTCACAGAGGATAAAGAGGAAGCTTACTAAGGGCAAGAAAAGGGGGTGAAGGAGCTCCCACTGGGCCAGAGAGTTACTACCATCTTGCAGACCTTGGGAAGGAGAGGCGGCAGAGAATGTTCAAGAGGGGAAGTTTAAACATCCCCTTCCAAAAAGGATTAGGGTTCCGAAGTAACCTAGAGGCAGGCACAACCTGGAGGAGTACAGGATGACCATTTCTGTGTAGTCTGGTTAGCTGTAGCTTCTTCCGATGTGCCCTTACCCTTCTCTCTGTAGGGGTAAGGAAATCTGCAGGGCCTTACCACCTGCAAGGCTCCCAACAGTCCCTGACATGGTGATCAGTTTCTTCAGGAACAAATGGCTAAGAAGGGCTTTCTTGCATATCAAAGAAGGGCAGTGGTGGGGGTGGGGGGTGGGCTCTGCTACCTCAGGTCATTCATTCCCATATCAGATGCTTACCAAAAAGTGAATATCTGTCACATTGGGTGAGTGGGGTAGAGGTCATAGTTGGGCTGTCTTCTCTCCACTCGCTCTCTTGGACTTGTCTAGGGTCATTAGAAGATGGAATTACTGCTGTGCTAAGGCACGTCACACCTCAATTCCCATGTCTCTGTTCTCAAACCCTTCCTTCTTAAGCTCCCAAATAGTATTCGACAGTTTCTGTTGCTTCTAGCACTGTTTCCGGAGCCCGATGACATATTTTCGTAAATTATTTATCCAAGGTGTAGTGGCATGTGCTGATAGTCTCAACCACTGGACGGACTAAGGCAGGGAAACTGCTTGAGCCTGAGGGTTTGTTTAGAGCCACTGTGACCAATATAATGATAGCACGCATATACACTGTTAGACCTGACGGTGATGTAATGCCAGCAAGTGCGTGGGAAACATGGATGAGAACCTCTCTCAGTTTCAGCGCTATGCTGGGTTGTCCCATCACACAACAAGTCAACCAGCCATGAAGCAGTTCTGTTGGCCAGGATCTCGGCACACGGGTGCTTCTATGTGTAAACTTTCCACCTCCGAAGTATGTAGTTGCAGCAGCATCCTTTGCAACCTGCAGCTGATGTCTTCAGTTCCTTGAACAGCGTTTCACCAAGTCTGAATTCCACAGGTCCTTCTTGCACCCGCTCCTTCACCAATGCCGTGTTTCTAGAGTTGGCTGGCACCTTCTTCCCCTAGGCGCTCCTCCTAGGCTGGCTCTTTCCTTTTAGGTGAAGGGTTTATCTGTGACCTTCCTTTCACTTAGTAAGATATCTACTTCCTGCCTCCTTCCCTCTGCCACCTTGCTTCCCCAGCCCCAGGTCCAAAGTCAAACCCAAACTCCTCCAGAAGCCCCCACGTGCCCCCCCACAATCCCTGCACACAGAAGCCTGGGCTCTGCTCTGTTTTTATCTCTTCTGATTCAGGCTGAGCTCTTTCCCATGCAGACTGAAGGTGAATGTGAAACTCACCATCTCTGTTCGTTTGCCACCTGGACGCAAACACATACTGGATCATAATCTTCTGAAAGACAGTAAAAATACTGTGCGCTGGCTAGTCCTTGTCAACTTGACACAAACTGAGTCACCTGGGAAGAAGCAACCTCAGAGGAGGGATAATCTCCATCAGATGACCTTTTGGGAATGTCTGTGGGGTGTTTTCATATTAAGGATTGACGCAGGAAGGTCCTTCTCACTGTGGCCAGTGCAATCCCTGGGTAGGTGATCCTGGGTTATATAAGAAAGAAGGTTGATAATCAATGGGTGTGTTCTTTTCTGGGAAAAGTTCTTGGCTTCCTGTAGTGGTTTTTTGTTGTTGTTGTTGTTGTTAAACCTGAACACGTATACACACAAGTAACATTATATAGACTGGGTAGGATAGATTAGATTAGATAGATAGATAGATAGATAGATAGATAGATAGATGACAGATAGATAGATCAAGAGTTAAAGATAACGGCATGAATTTGAAAGAGAGTAAAAGGAAATACATGCAAGGGTTGGGAGGGATGAAAGGAAAGGGGAAATGGTGAAATTATGTTATAATCTCAAAAAAAAATAAATAAAAAGAAATCGAACAGGGTTGTGGAAATATAAGCGAAATAAGCCCTTTCCTTCCCCAAGCTGCTTTTGGTCACCTCGTTTTATCACAGCAACAGAAAGAAAACCAGGACAAAGACAGCAGCCTAATCAGACAAGACCCAGAGAAGTGCCATCTTTTCTGTATACCCAGTAGAGGTAGGAAGCCAACAGCAGGGCAAACCCATGTAGCAGATGTCAGGTCCCTCTGTGCGCAGACCCTCCTAGATACACTCACGAAGCACCCTCTGTATGCACGGTCCTAGGGGCAGGGGAATAATACCAGCGAGTGAGCACAGTGTTAGGGGTTCGGCTGTTGCCTGAGACAGTAACGTAGGATGTGTTTATATGAAAGCTTTGGAAAAATGCTTAGAAGGTGTTTTTAATTCTCACAAGAATTACTTTCTTTAAAAAAAAAATGCTTAACATTCTTCAAGAGGAAAGGCCTTGAAAAGTATATCCTTTGTGCTCTCCAAAGGAAATGACTTCTATCCTTTGTAGGACGCCATTTTCTAGTACTTAATATGGAGAAAAGTGGAAAGTTTAACTCCCGGCTATTGTCATTTTTTTCAAACGTTAATGTCAAAACATTTTTTTTTAACTATTAAGGATTGAAATAGTCTAGCAGGTGTGCTAAAGTGTGTTGTGAATAAAATGATAAATTAAGGCGTTTAGCACAGAATTGCGGAAATGTTAACAAGGAACCACTCTTAAATGTTCACTGAAATACAGTTCACATGCCCTGGACTTTGCCTAACTCATCTGCTCAGGTTGGTGCTGTTGGTGCTTTTTCTGAGGTGGTGTAGCAATACCACGACCTAATTTTAAAGCATCTTCATCACCCCGAAAGAAAATCAGTTCCCACCAGCACGAAGTCCTCAGCTACAGGCAGGGTCCAAGCTGCTGTTTGTCTTTACAGATTTGCTTGTTTCTGACATGCTGTGTAAATGGAGTCATGGTTTCTGTGTTCTTCTATGGCGTCTTTCACTTGACCAAGCTTGTTCTAGGTTTGTCCTTGTGACTTACAAAGTAACTTGTTTATGGGACAAGAGAGATAGTCGCTCTTACTGCTCTTGCAGAGGACCTGAGTTCAGTTCTCAGCATCTGCTGGCAGCTCACACCCTCCTGCAAGACTTCAGCTCAAGGGGTCATGGTGTCTCTTTTAGCCCCCATGCACACCCACGCACAAGTGCTACTCATTCACACAGACACATATATACACATAAACAAAAATAAATTGATTTTAGTGGGCAAGAGTCAGGTTTTTGTTTTGTTTTAAGGTTGTGATTCCTAGTAGGTTGATAATACTCTTAGGAATGGTTCCCCAAAACAAGAGTATAGGCTTTTGGGGAAGCTGTCTTTTTTTTGTTTTGTTTTTTATATTTTAGACAAGAAGTTGGGGGAGAGTATATAGGTAAGAGTTAGTCTGGGAGGAGTTGGGGGGAGGGGAGGGAGGGAATATGTGACCAAAATATGTTGTATGAAATTCTCAAAAAAGTCATTAAGATTTTTTTAAAAAAAAAAATTAAGTACTAACTGATTTCTGTGCATAGGTAAATTCTGTTCTGTTCTGTTCTATTCTAGCATATGGATAGACTACATTTCACTTGGGAATCAGTAAAGACTTGGGTTGTTTCTACGTAAAAAACAAAGCCAAACAAGATTCTTGATGTATTTACTGTGAGTATGCAAACTCACCAGTGCCACAGGTCACATGTGGAGATCATGAAGGAGTTTTACCACACAGGTCCTGGGGAATGAGCTCAGGCTGTCAGGCCGGGAGGTGGGGCCATTACCTGGTGCGCTGTCACCACCCTGCTCCCACTTTTGAATGTTCTAAACAACTTGAGACAGGGAGCCGGTGGAGCTTTGGTGGATGCCAGGAGAGAAACTGCTTTGTCGGGTGGTAATTCTATACCTCACCTATTGAGGGGAAACAAAAACATATCCCCCCAGAGCAGCTGCACAGTGGCTGTGTGTCGCCATCGATGAAGAGGGTTCTGACCTCCCCCACATCCTGCCCACTGCTGGCTGTTGCCTGTCATTTTATTGTTGTCATCTCTGAGGCTGTGAGGCAAACCTCTCTTTGTGGTTTTGATCTGAGTTTTCTTGAGAGCTGGTGAAGGGGACATCTTTTCATGTGCTTTATATTTGGATAAATCTGTTGAAGTCCTTTGTCTACTTTCAGTTGGGTTGTTTTCTTACTGAGTTATAAGAGTTCTTGATGGATCCCACATATTAGCACCTCATTGAATGCGCTAAATTTTTTTCCTTTCTTGTTTTCATCTTGTTGGTTATCTTTCACTTTCTTGAGAACAGGGTATTTTACGGGAGAGATCTGATTCAAACTCCTGAGTCATTCCTGCAGCAACCCCGGCTATTTTGGACTTACGACACGGCTTTCCGTGTTCTAATGAGAAGGGTGACAAAGGTTCAGGTTTTTGTAGGGACACAAGATTGTTTATGAGAAGACTAATTTGTATGTTCCCTCTGAGCTTTCAGTGAGGTTTCCCTTGGCCCCTTTGTTGTTTCCCATTTTGAAAGAGTGGCCAAGTTCCTTTTCTGGTTGTTTGCAGGGAAATGTCTTTGTAGTTAGACGTTAGATAAAACCTTCTAAGTTCTCTGTGAACACAGTGTGGCAGCTTCTGATTCCCGGGGCTCAGGTCCTCAGTGGAAATCAGGAATGGACGTCCAGGGGATGGGAGGGGGAATGAGAGTAAAAAAGAAAACTGCCAACAAGAAAGCAGTCCAGAGACCAAGGGACCAGGGGCCTCCTAGCAGGGGAACCCGAAAGAGCACATTCTTAGGAAAGTGACCACCCACAGGAGCCTGCAGCCTTGAGATTGGAATCCTGGACAGAGCAGTGGGGGGGGGGGGGGGCGCGCGCGTGCGTGCACCCACACAAAAAAGAGCAAACAGAGAAGGGGTGGGGATAGGAACTCTTAAGATCTCTTCAGGGAGCCTGGGCTTTGTAAATACCTGTATGCCCAATTCTTTCCACCCCAAGAAATATAGGGACTTGCTTGTTCTCAAAATCTCAAAACAGTATTTACTGTTGTTTTTTTTTTTAAAGGAGGTCTCGGTTCTGCCCTCGTACTTGAAGCGTTCTGCTTGTGTGTACATAACGGTTTCCACTCGAGACACTCAGTTACTCGAACAAGTCCCTGATCCACCACCCCCCCCTCCCTGGAAATTAAATTCCATTCCAGTTTTTTTTTTTTTTTGAACTTTGCATTTTTGGTTCATGACATAGGGGCCCTGGAAATGTTAAATCTAAAACTTGGTGTGGATTGTCCTTCGCAACTTGGGATTTGAGCTGAAAGCCCCATTCATGGGAGCAGCGAGAAGAAGGCGTGGCGATGAATTCGGCAAGGCTGTCTATTCTCGGCTATAAATAGAGGTGGCTTGTTGCGAGGCTCTCCAACCTTTAAGTGTGAAATATTTGCCAGCATCTGTGTCACCGTGCCCCTGCTTCTGACGTGAGCTGCCGTCTTTGCTTTCTGTTGTATCTGCAATTGTTTGTTGATAAATATCTTTTACATCAATGGCATAGAATCCATATTGCCATTTGTAATTGGAGCTCACACTAAGCTAAGTTTGTCAATGTGGTTTACATAGAAATGTAAGTAAATACATAGATTTTTAGTATATATGCATAGCTCTGGGAGACAGGTGTTTCATCCACCTTCAAGGTGGCTAAGAAATTTGCACAAAGTCATGTGTTCTGAGTTGGGATTGGAGCCTAGAAGGTCCTGATGTGGAGTGTGGGAGTTCTGAGTTTTAAGTTAAACACTTACGATTTGGGAGAAAGCAGATAATTGTTTTGTTTTTGTTTTTTGTTTTGTTTTTCGTTTTTCTGGGGTTTTTTTTGTTTGTTTGGGTTTTTTTGGGTTTTTTTTTTTTTTTTTTTTTTGGTTTTTGGTTTTTGGTTTTTCAAGACAGGGTTTCTCTATATAGCCCTGGCTGTCCTGAAACTCACTCTGAAGATCAGGCTGGCCTCGAACTCACAAATCTGCCTGCCTCTGCCCCCCAAGTGCTGGGATTAAAGGTGTGTGCCACCACTGCCTGGCCAGATAATTGGTTCTTTAACACCATAGCCAAAGTAGTCTTCCTCAGGAATAGGTCTGGGTTGGCAGAGGAGCAACTGCAGCCACACAGCCTGGGGTGTGAGGCCCGAAGGCCAGGGCTGCAGTCCGTGTTCTAAGGCATGCCTTCAGCACGGCCGTCCTCATGTGGAAACCCGGCATCACGATGAGGGAGAGAATTCCCTCTTTCTAAACAGGTATTGTCAGGATCCCACAGGACTTGTGACAAACCGTAAGCCCTTGGTGGTACCCACTCTGACTAAGACTGGCATACAAGCTCAAGGCTGGACTTCCAAGGATGGAGCCTAGAAGTAGAACTGAGGAGATTCATTTAAAAGCAGCAAGATTCCCCACTCCTTTTCCCCTTAAAAATAGTCTTATTGTTTGGGAGTGGGGCACATCATGGTGTGTGTGTGTGTGTGTGTGTGTGTGTGTGTGTGTGTGTGTGTAAGTCAGAACTTTGTTGAGACAGTTCTCTCCTACTGACTTTACTTGTTTTTTTCGGGGGAGCAGGCAAAAATCCAGCTCAAGTCATATTAGACTTGTGAGGTAAGCACCTTTACCAACCTAGCCACCTTCCCAACATCCTCTTTTGCTTTTTAATGCAGCAGTGGGATTTCCTAGCTGTCAGGTATGAGTTAGTTCATTTAGTAACCATCACAAAACCGTTCTATGGTGCAAAGCGCTATATTGAATAGCTCCGGATAAAGTAGCAAATCAAACAGACACATATCTGCATTCCCCAGGCTGCATCCCCAGGATGCAGGGCCACAACAGCCTGCTAGGGGAGACACCAGCCAGTCAATCAGACCCAGGAGAGATAAATGACTCCTTCCTCACGAAGCCTGCTCTCATCTGAGGTTGGCTTTTAATCTTCTAAAATGTATCCTGAAATGTGTTTTCTTCTCCTGCCTAAGAAATCACTGCCTCGTGGAATTATATGTTGTATATTTTCACGTCTCTTCCTCCAACATGCACTATGTATGTACATACGAAGCCTGTGTATTTACATACATTTCTATATAAACCTTGTTGACAAACTCAGCTTAATGTGAGCTCCAATTTACAAATGGTAAATCTAATCCAATGTTTTTCACACATCAGATATTTAAGTAGTTTTTTTTTTTTAAAGAAGAATCTCGAAGTGCCAACTGGTATCTTTTCAGAGCAAAGTGTCATCTTAATGGGAATCTAGGATGTAAGCATATGGAAAAACGTAGATCCTTTGAAGGTGAGTTTTGGTTTTCACAGGGCTGTGAGGGAGTTTGGAGAGTCCTCTCCTTCCCTGGACGATGCCATTAGAGTCCCAGAAGGCATTCGGGGGCATTTCCCTGCTCCGGTGTTCTGCTTTTCCAGAAAGAATGCAGGGACCTGATCCAGGGCAGTTATAAATTCCACCCCAGGGCATTCTTTGGAGCTGAGGAACTGTGAAAAAAGCGAAACTGATCAAATGGGGTGGCCAAGCCCCTTTCAGGAAGTAAGGTGGCTTTTCACCTGAACTGAAGCCTTCTAAAGAGGGGACCTAGAAGTGGAGGACAGGAGGCTGGTAGTTTGGGGCAGTGGCAGATGTGCAAAAGCTTCTGGCAGCCCTAGAGGCATCAGGCTGCATGCCCCTGGGACTTTGGGAACCTTCCAATCACTCAAAACAGTAAGAACAAGACCTAACTGACAAACAAGCCATTTACAGTTTGAATTTCCAGGGGAAGGAGACTCTGTCCCCACTCATGTCTGGACATTTTCAAGATGTGTAGTAGGCTTCGGGAGTGGGAATAGTGTGTAGTATCATTCTTCCTCCCTCTGACACATTCTAAAGGAACTTCAGCATTTGTTGGTAATTGAAAGAGTCCCAGCATCACAGCAGAGATGGTATAAAATTGTGCAATCCAGTGCTAGACAGAAGGCAGCACAATGAAAGGCAAGATCGGGCTATCCTCGTGACCGTAAAGTAGCTCTCCTTGTTACTCCTTGTCAAACACAAACACATGAGCATGAATGTGCTTTGAGCTTCCTGGCATTTGAGTTTAGCCTCACCAGCTCTCAAAGTGTGCTCACCACTGCCTGCTCTGCTCTAACACTAAACCACACACATTTCTTCTGGATGCAGATCCCATCACGACATAAGCATCTTGCAATTCCTGTACCTCCTCATCTGCTCCAGCCTTATGCAATTCCTTGGCATGCATATTTTCTCTGTGTGTCTGTTTGGAGCCTGCTTCTATTATTTAGATTTTAGGTCCATCTGGTAATGGCTGACTCTTTCTGTACACAGTGTTTTCAGTTACTATTAAACAATCATAATTCTTCAATAACAGGATGTGTGTGCCCAGAAGAGATGGGACTGAGCTAAGAGAAAATCTGTCCCATACTCTAAGACTTTCGAGACATAGAGTCCCTTTCCAGTCTTTCTGTGGCCAAAATGACCTCAGGCTCACCCCAGGAAGAAGTTGCCTAAGAAGGCCAGAACAGGTGCAGTTTTCAGTCCTGGTAGATGATTCATTATTCAGGCTAATGATAAAACCCACCAGAACACAGAGAAGAGGTGTAAAGGGCATCTTTCCATTTTTACCTACATCAAGTTGACGTTTCTGTGTCTTAAGACTATGAAAGATCAACTTTTATTCACCGGTCCCATGTAGCAAGGGAGCGCATCAGCTGTGGAGGGTAATGAGATGTGGGTCTGGTTTCTATTCTTCCAGGAGACAGGACCTCACTATATAGACCAGGATGGTCTTGAACTCACAATCTTTCTGCCTCAGCCTCCCTAAGTGCTACCTGAGATGGCACACATGCTACACCACATCTGACTCTTATAGAGTCTTTATAATGATGCTATCAAGGGGTACTTTGCAAAAGAGGCAGGGGGCTACCATTCCCAGGACACTTTGGTCCTCAAACCATCCCCCAAGGAGAAATACATTCTAAGTCACTCTTGGAACTGTGGCTCATGAGCCAGTGTCAAGAACCACCCCCAGGAGTGTATCAGGATTATAGAATTTGTAAGACTTCCTGCCAGACCAGAGTCACCATGTTAACAGGATGCCCGGGAACTCATGTGCATACTAAGATAGGGAAGCCCTGCACTCAGACACTACGATTGGGAAACCTTCAGGATACTGAACCCCAGTTCCCCTTTAGTGCCTCTATGTCCTTTAAGAAACCACTAATGTCTTCCATAAGAGTCCCCAAGCTCCATCCACTGTTTGGCTGTGGGTGTCTGCATCTGTCTGAGTCAGCTGCTGGGTGGAGCCTCTCAGATGACAGTCATGCTAAGCTCCTGTCCGAAAGCATAACAGAGTATCATCAATAGTGTCAGGGGCTGGTGATTGCCTGTGGGATGGGTCTCAAGTTCAGGCAGCTATTGCTTGGCCGTTCTCTCAGTCTCTGTTCTATCGCTTGTGCCTACATTTCTTGTAGACAGGATACATTTTGGGTTGAAAGTTTTGTGGGTGTGTTGGTGTCTCTATCACTCCACTGGAGTTCCTGCCTGGTTACAGAAGGTGGCCTCTTCAGTTTCCAAATCCCTGATGCTATGAATCATAGCAAAGGTCACCCCATTGATTCTTGGGATCCCTTATTGCAGTTCTCTGTCACATCCTGGAGATGCCCTCCACCTCCCCATCCCTGTCACTTGAAGAAGAAAAGGAGGAAGGATTGTGGGGCTCTAAGGGCATAGGATCTCCACAGGAAGACCAACAGAGTCAACTGACTTGGACCCTTGGGGCTCTCAGAGACTGAACTACCAACCAAAGAACATACACGGGCTGGACCTAGGCCTCCCCACACATATGTAGCAAATGTGCAGCTTGGTCTTCATGTGGGTCCCAAACAACTGGAGTGGGGGCTGTCCTAAAAGCTGCTGCTTATAAGTGGGATACATTCTTCTAGAAGGGCTTCGGTGGGAGAGGAAGCACCTAGCCTTGCAGAAACTTGATGTACCAGGGATGGGGTGGTGGGGGATACCCAGGGGGAGCTCACCTGCTCAGAGAAGGAGGGGAGGAGGTGGGGGAAGGACTGTGGGAGGGGGTGACCAGGAGGAGGGCAGTGAGAGGGTACTTGAGTCTCTTGGTAGGTACATGGATTTAGGACTGTTCCATGCTGACTTCTTGTTCTGTACAAATAGGCTCATAATAGACTAGGGTCGCAACTATCTCATGAGTAGTGTGTGTGAACTAGGGGCATAGTAAACCCTCTATAGACAGGCCCATTGTTATCAAACAGGAGTCACAAACTGAGACAACCCTCTTCTCCCAGTTACCAAGCTGCCTTTTTCCTGGAAGCCATGGAATGAACTTTATGTGATCCATACACAGGAAATTCCTTTGAACCTATTGGTCACTATCCCCAAGCACTCTTTTGATTTTCTGCAGTAAGTTGTTGGGATTCTCATTGTCTGATGCTTAATGCTAGAAGAACTCTTTCTTTTTATTGGATATTTAATTTATTTACATTTCAAATGCCATAACCTTTCCTGGTTTCCCCTCCAGAAACCCTCTATCCCCTCCCCCCTCCTACTGCTCACCAACCCACCCACTCCTGCTTCTCTGTTCTGGCATTCCCCTTCACTGGGGCATTGAGCCTTCCTTACTGAAGGCTCCCTTCACTGGGGCTTCTCCTTCCATTGATGTCTGACAAGGCTATCCTCTGCTACATAGGTGGCTGGAACCATGGGTAACTCCCATGTGTACTCTTTGGTTGGTGGTTTAGTTCTTGGGAGCTCTGAAGGCTGGGGCCTGGGTCTGGTTGGTTGATTGCTGTTCTTCCTATGGGGTTGCAAATTCCTTCAGCTCCTTCAGTCCTTTCTCTAACTCCTCCATTGGGAACACTGTGCTCAGTCCAATGGCTGGCTGTGAGCATCCACATCTGTACTTGTCCGGCTCTGGCAGAGCCTCTCAGGAGACAGCTATATCAGGCTCCTGTCAGCAAGCACTTCTTGGCATCTGCAATAGTGTCTGGGTCTGGTGACTGTATATGGGATGCATCTCCAGGTGTGGCAGTCTCTGGGTGGC
Organism: Apodemus sylvaticus; assembly: GCF_947179515.1. Classification (NCBI taxonomy): domain Eukaryota; kingdom Metazoa; phylum Chordata; class Mammalia; order Rodentia; family Muridae; genus Apodemus; species Apodemus sylvaticus. Next base: position 140,773,358 of record NC_067472.1, read on the forward strand.
CTTTCCTTCAGTCTCTGTTCTTCACTTTGTCTCCTGTGAGTATTTTGTTCCCCCTTCAAAGGACTGAAGCATCCACACTTTGGTCTTCCTTCTTCCTGAGCTTCATGTGGTCCATGAATTATAACTTGGGTATTCCAAACATTTGGGCTAATATCCACTTATCAGTGAGTGCACACCATGTGTGTTCTTTTGTGACTGGGTTACCTTACTCAGGATGATATTTTCTAATTCCATCCATTTGCCTAAGAATTTCATGAAGTCATTGTTTTTAATAGCTGAGTAGTACTCCATTGTGTAAATATACCACATTTTCTTTACTCATTCCTCTGTTGAAGGACATCTGGGTTCTTTCCAGCTTCTGGCTATCTAAATAAGGCTGTTATGAACATAGTGGAGCATGTGTCCTTGTTATATGTTGGAACATCTTCAGAGTATATGCCTAAGAGTGGTATAGTTGGGTCCTCAGGTAATAATACTATGTCCAATTTTCTGAGGAACTGCCAGACTGATTTCCACAGTGGTTGTACCAGCTTGCAATCACACCAACAATGGAGGAATGTTCATCTTTCTCTACATCCTTGCCAACATCTGCTGTCACCTGAGTGTTTGATCTTAGCCATTCTGACTGGTGTGAGGTGGAATCTCAGAGTTGTTTTGATTTGCATTTCCCTGATGACCAAGGATGTTGAACATTTCTCTAGATATTTCTCAGCCATTCAATATTCCTCAGTTGAGAATTCTTTGTTTATCTCTGTACCTAATTTTTTAATAGGGTTATTTGGTTCTCTGGAGTCTAACTCTTGAGTTCTTTTTATATATTGGGTATTATCCCTCTATTGGATGTAGGATTGGCAAAGATCTTTTCCCAATCTGTTGGTTGCCATTTTGTCCTACTGACAGTGTCTTTTGCCTTACAGAAGTTTTGTAATTTTATGAGGTCCGATTGATTCTTGATCTTAGAGCATAAGCCATAGGTGTTCTGTTTGGGAAATTTCCCCCTGTGCCTATACGTTCAAGGCTCTTCCCCACTTTCTCCTCTATAAGTTTCAATGTATCTGGTTTTATTTGGAGGTCTTTGATCTGCTTGGACTTGAGCTTTGTACAAGAAGATAAGAATGGATCAATTTGCATTCTTCTAAATGCTGACTGCCAGTTGAAGCATCACAATTTGTTGTAAATGCTGTTTTTTTTTCCCCACTGGATGATTTTAGCTCCTTTGTTAAAGATCAAGTGACCATAGGTGTGTGGGTTCATTTCTGGGTCTTCAAATCTATTCCATTGATCTACCTGCCTCTCTCTGTACCAATACCATGCAGTTTTTAATCATGATTGTTCTGTAATACAGCTTGAGGTCAAGGATGGTGATTTCTCCAGAAGTTCTTTTGTTGTTGAGAATAATTTTTACTATCCTGGATTTTTTGTTATTCCAAATGAATTTGCAAATTGCTCTTTCTAACTCTATGAAGAATTGAGTTGTAATTTTGATGGGGATTGCATTGAATCTGTAGATTGCTTTTGGCAAGATGGCCATTTTTTACTATATTAATGCTGCCAATCTATGACCATGGGAGATCGTTCCGTCTTCTGAGATCTTTCTTTCTTCTTTCTTCAGAGACTTGCAGTCTCATCTTTCACCTGTTTGGTTAGAGTTACACCAAGGTATTTTATATTTGTTTGTGACTATTGTGAAGGGTATCGTTTCCCAATCTCTTTCTCAGCCTGTTTATCCTTTGAGTAGAGGAAGGCTACTGATTTGTTTGAGTTAATTTTATATTTTGCCATTTTGCTGAAGTTATTTATCAGGTTTAGGAGTTCTCCGATGGATTTTTTGGGGTCACTTAAGTATATTATCATGTCATCTGCAAATAGTGATATTTTTATTTCTTCCTTTCCAATTTGTATCCCCTTGACCCCCTTTTGTTGTCTAATTGCTCTGGACTTCAAATACTATATTGAATAGGTAGGGAGAGAGTGGGCAGCCTTGTCTAGTCCCTGATTTTAGTGGGATTGCTTCAAGTTTCTTTCCATTTAGTTTGATATTGGCTACTGGTTTATGTGTATTGCTTTTACTATGTTTAGGTATGGGCTTTGAATTCCTGATCTTTCTAAGACTTTTGCCATGAAGGGGTGTTGAATTTTGTCAAATGCTTCTTCAGCATCTAATGAGATGATCACGTGGATTTTTCTTTGAGTTTGTTTAGATAGTGAATTACATTAATGAATTTCCATATACTGAATCAACCCTGTATCCCTGGGATAAAGTCTACTTGATCATGATGGATGATTGTTCTGATATGTGCCTGGATTCTGTTTGTGAGAATTTTATTGAGTATTTTTGTATTGCTATTCATAATTGAAATTGGTCTGAAGTTCTCTTTCTTTGTTGGATCATTGTGTGGTTTAGGTCTGAGCGTAATTGTGGCTATGCATATATACTCACATTCACATACAAACACATATGCATACACAAAACTATTTTTGTTCAGATTATAAGGAGGGAGCAAGTTTCATTGGATCTTAATACAAAGAACATAAGTTAAAGTTTAGGTAGAATTAATTATCCAGTGCCGATGACAACCACATGATTTTCAGACAATGAATGAGCCTGTAGAGGTTTGCCCCACTGGCTCTGGAGTGAGAGGATAATGTTTGCTCTTTGTTTTGTCCCTCGAGGCTGACTTTTGGAGCATTTAAAAACTAACTCCTTTCATTTTGAGTTTATTGTTTGTTTGCTTTGCACTGTTAGACACTCATAGCATCTGTCACCATCAAAATAGGTGTCACTCTGACAGCGGCAAAGACGTCCACTTGAGGCTGGGGAAGTGACCGGCTCACTGGTCTGATTTCTATGCAGAGATGGCATTTGCATATCTGCAGAGATTTTTCCCATTTATTTTTGTATCTTCAGAAGTAGGGGTGGGACTAACTAAATTTGAAGTTTTATATAGAAATTTGCTCATTCCTTTGAGACACCCTTCCATTTCTTCGGAAATTCCCTGTCGAAAGAATTTACTTAGATGTGTCCTGGAACTACAGAGTATTAAGTTTAAAACCGACCAGAAATCATGTGCTTCAGTTTCCTTGTTTTTAAAAAGAAGGAAACGAGATTTTGATTTAGGACGTGACTTTTCTGAGGTTCCTGGGCTCTTGCAACTTGAAGCTGATATTTTTTTCCCCTGGAGACTTTAAAGCTCAAAGTGACCAATGTTTGTCCCACACATCTCAAAATACTCAAAATCCTACTGCAGTTACCTTTCCAGTGGCTATTGTTACTTTTTCATTTTACAATACTGTAAATAACATGAGCGGTACATAGAACTAAGAAATAAAGTCTAGCTGTCCATAGCTATACATTCTTATAAATCTCAAGAGGCCCAGCCAGATAGAGCAAGAGTGCAGGAATGGGCTAGCCAACTCAGACACTTGTCTTTGAGGAGGGATCCAGGCTGAAGGGACCAGAGCAGTGTACTCTGTGTAGTTAGGTGAGTCCATCCTGGAGCTAGGACCACACTGGAAGGTGATGCTGGCTTCCAAGCACACATCCCCATGGCCTGCCTCACCTGATTGGGGCTTTCCACATCAACCATGCTAGTAGACCCACAAGATGGGTCGTGGACGGGGCTAGAGAAGTAGGGAGAGAAGGATGTCTCTTTAGCCAAGTAGAGGGATGGATGGTCCATCTTATCTTCCAGTACAGTAAACTTGTCAGCGTGCTGAGCGACCCATTTGGTAGTCAATACCAAACTTCCAATGGAGCCAAGGGACCCACAAATTTGCCAAGAAGTTAGGGACCTAGAGAAGATAGAGAAGAGTAGTTATTGCCTCTGTCAGGGGGACAATTGCACCGGAGTTATCAACACTGCAGAGCACAGGCCTCACCAGCTTCAACCAGAAGGGGCTTTTATATCCATCTGCACATCCATCCATCCATCCATTTTAAATATTTCAAAACTCGCATGACAGATTCATGTGCAGAAGAAAGTCTCAAATCTATTTTACATAACGCACACCTAAATCTCCCTGCCTTGAAGATCTGACGCATCCTAGCTCTATTAGAGCAGGAAATGTCAAATATCGCTACATTCTCATTCTTTCTCCAAACAGATGAGAATACTAGCATTTCTCCCATCACCTTGCCCACAAGACTCTAGACAATGCATTCCTTCCTGCCCCCCAACAGAAAAAGGCAGCTGTGTTTCCCAGGATCTCGATGACAGGAGAGAAAGGATGGCTTTCTCCCTGGAGATACCTGTTAATTAGTGGCTCTGGAGATGTGTGGCCTAAGGGGACATAGATGAAAAGAGACAGAAGGAAGCAGACGTGCTTTCTGACAGATAAAAACAAAAGGAAGTAGGAAAGCACAGGGGTGAATGATAGAGAACACCAAATGAGGGCCACGTGTCAGACAGGCTGCAGCACAAAAAAGAGAGACATTAGGACTAGGCAGGTGTTAATGGCCAAAGTATTTGACTTTGGAAATAGTAGAGTTATTTCTTTCTAGAAGAGTTGTTAACAGCCTCCCTGTCAGGACAGCTGGTTTGGAGAATCTCAGCATAGTTGTCAAACTTTGCAGGGAGGAACTTAACAGGGGGAATCAGTGGGAGCTCTTCCAAAAGATTGTTTTCCTGGACAAATTCCATCTCTTGGGGAAACAAAGAAGAGGGAGTAACCCAAGGTGCTGTGGGGGTCTGTGGTCCTTGGTGGACCCACAGGGGATGAGGACATGAAGCTGGGAGCAAGCTTCCCCACATTAAAATCCTCCAGGGCACTCGCCTGAGCCAATATTTCTTCCGCTAGTCTAGACAAACCTCCACCAGCTGTCTTAGAACAAAGGAAGCTCACGTAGAGGGAGACAATGTTTTCAATAATGTATGTGTTAAAGCCTGGTGGTTGGGTATGTGGTAGCAAGAAGACACAAGCTTAGTTCTGGAGAATCTGCAAGCATTTCTCTGAACATCCGCCAGGACCAGGGACGCATGGTGCCCCATCCCGCCAGCAGCTTCTGAGCATTTGGAAGCTTCTTGGAGTTTGGTTTATTGTCAAGTTTTCTTCCCAAGATAAGGAATCTCTTTGTCTTTGTCGTATGTGTCCTTAGGACCACAGAAGGTTCAGGGAAGCTAGGTAGGACATATTTTTCCATATGTCCTACCTAGCGTCTCTAACCCAAGAGGCAATACACTCTGATGCTGGGTAAGAACTTTGTCCTAAAATAATGAATGCATTCTCAAAGTTAGCTTTAAATTATTTTCTTTTTTTCTTTTTTTCTTTCTTCTTCTTCTTCTTTTTTTTTTTTTTGACTTTCAGCCAAACCAACTTTTTTTTCCTTTGATATATTTTTTATTTACATTTCAAATGATTTCCCCTTTCTTGGCTCTCCACTCCCCAAAAGTCCCATAAGCCCTCTTCCCTCCCCCTTTTAAATTATTTTCAAATGATTGTGGGCTGGCAGCAGTTGTAAAAGATATCGTGGAGAAATTCTGGGTACTTTCTTCAGTTCTCCTGGGTACTCTCCACTCAGTTCCCTTCCAGGAAGACATCTTGCAATATACAATCAGGGTGTTAGCAGTGTAAGATTCTTAAGTCTTGTACTTAAATCCTTAAAAGTACAGATTTCTATGTATATAAATTCTGTTCCATGTACTTTGATCCCACGGGAAGGACATGCCCATCCCATCCGTGAGTATACAGAACACCGTCTAGTGCTTGCCCTTCTGTCAGCCCCATCCATTTCTTCCTTCTGCCTTAACCCTTGGCAGCCACCCTTGTGTTCTCTGTTTCTATTATTTTGCTGTTGCAACAATGTTACAACGGTAGAATCACCTAGGACAGTGGTTCTCAATCTTCCTGATGCTGGGACCCTCTAATAGAGGTTAATATAGTTGTGGTGAGCCCTATCATTAAATTATTTTGTTGCTACTTCATAACTCTAATTTTGCTACTGTTATGAATTGTAATGTAAATGTCTGGTATACAGGAGAGCTGATCCGAGACCCCCCAACAGGGTAGTGATTCTGAGGTTAAGAGCCACTGCTCTAGAATCAACCTTTGGGCGCCAGTGAGATGGGTCAGCAGGCAGAGATGCTGTGCACAGGCTAAGGACCTGAGTTCAGCCCCTGGAACACATAAAGTAGCAGGAGAGGAGCCACCCTAAAGTTGTCCTGTGACTTCCTCGTGAACGATATGCCATGTATGTGCCTGCACTCATACACATAGAAATGAATAAGTAAATAAAAAACATATGATCTTTTGGAATTGGCATTACTACTCAATAAATAATTATCAATAAATAAATATCAATAAATAATTGATAATAATAAGTCATTGCATAGACTAATATATTCTCTTTTTAAAAAGTTGCCAAATAGTATTCCACAGTATGAGTATTGCTTTTTTAAAGACAATTAACAGAAAATGAGACCATTTAAAAGAATAAGCAATGTTAAATTTTAAAAATCTAACATATATTTGAAATTCCCTTTATATGAGATTTTTTTTAAGTTGAAAAAGAAAAAACCTTGTTATTAAAGTGTGTGTGTGTGTGTGTGTTTCAGATCTTTCTAGATGATGGCAGGGCAGTTCTGTGCCTTGACCACCATCTGAGACTAATTCAGAGTGTTAAATGAAGGGGAGCCAATTGCCATGGTGCTGGATGAGAACTGTGTGATAGTCGCATGAATATTGCCAGCCCTTCATTTTCAATTTTTTTTGAGTATACCTTTTCTCAGCTTTAGATTTTTATTCCCTGACATGTAACAGTATATACTAGCTCCATATATTATTTTTTTTTTAATTTTGAGACGGGAACTCCTGTAGCCCACACCACACTGGCCTCAAACTCAGTGTGTGGCTGAAGTTGACCTTAACTCCCAGGTCTGCTGCCTCCACTTCTCCAGAGGGAGAATTATAGACAGATGTGACCACTATCACATCTGGCTCCTAACCCCATTGCTTAGCCATCCTGACACAATTAGCTGGTCTTCCAATAAAACTGTAAGTCACTGCGTTTAACAGCCACCCTAAAAGAAGGCAGCCTCTTAAAGAAATGAGGCACTGCATTCATTTGAGATGGGTTTCAGCTTGCTGGCAGAGAGAGGAAATGAACTATTAACTATTCCCTTATCTTAACAGGGTAACGCTGTCTCTTTTCATTAAAAGTCATTTTAAGGCATCA